>NC_090777.1:2147500-2272500 GCF_040054535.1 Antennarius striatus | reverse complement strand
ATTATGACGTGCATCCGTGTTTGGTGCGCGCGCGCGTGTGTGTGTGTGTGTGTGTGTGTGTGTGTGTGTGTGTGTGTGTGACTGAGGTCCTGAGCGTGTCTGCATCTGCCTGCTATTTGTGCGTGTTTACGATGTGCTGCGTGACGGCGTGAACGCTTCCACATGACGGCGGCTCCTTCCTGATTTCTGAACGGAGTTGATAAACAGACAAAAGAAATAAAACTCAGACTCCATCAGGAACGTTTAGGCCGTCTGTTCGACTGGCCATGGAATGGTCTTGTCCTGTGTGTGTGTGCGTGTGTGCGGAGAGAGTTTTTGCGTGTATAAAAGCCCGACCGGTGCTACGATTCCCAGACAGGATGAAGACGAGAGGATGAAGAAGCAACACGGCGTGCGGCGAGGAGAGACCCTCACGTGATAGAAAACATCCCAGAGGACCGTTTGAGCAGAGAAGCTCCTCCAGATCAACAATGAGGGGTGTTTTCTGCCTCCCTGCTGTTACCGTGGATACCCTCCACACTCCATACATCGCAAACTATTTCCGAACGCGGCGGCTGTGTTACAATTATCGCTGTGTGCCATGCAGACATGCGAGAAAACACAACAAGAGCAGGTAATTAGTACGAGGTTTGGGACGCCAGCGGCGCCCGGAGGACCGGTGTGTGGAACCGTTTCAGTTTCTGCTTCGCGGAAATACAAAAAACACTTTTCTGTCTTCAAAGGTTTCAAATTAAAACGCCTCATTTATCAGGAAATTACAAAAATTTGTTTGCTGGAGGGATGAGAGCAATTTGCAAACTAAGTTGAAGCCCCAGCACGGCGCTAACGGGGGCTCCACCGGAGTGTTTTCACGGGCCTCACGGAGCGGCGCTCCAACATCCCCGCCTCCTGCGCTCCTGTCGGTGGTTCATATGGCAGATTGTTTGCTTTATTGGGCTTTTATTAACTAATGGAGTGCCTGAGAGACGGCGCGCTGCGGAGCGGCCCCCCCTCCGGTGGTGTAACCCCAGACTCTGAGGGGGAAATCAGATTCAAACTGACGGCTCCTCAAAGCGGCGCTCACAATGAGCTTTTGCTTTGCATGAGCTCAAGACGGGGTAAGACGTGTAATTTGGTTGCGGTCACCGTTGTGGCGTCCCCCCCTCCACCCCCCGCCCCCCCAGGCCTGACGGGGTGCAGCAGTAATGACAGGTTGGCTGACCAGACCTTGACACGGGTCTGGCTCTCATCAGCGCTGCGGTAATAAAGGGGATCCAGAAACCCCCAGCTAATCAGCTGCTGCCCAGACGAGACGCTCCGCACACTTTACTAGCGCTCAGTTCCTTCCATCACAAACTAACAACGCAAGGAACACGCTAATAACACGCTAACAAGTTTAAAAGTCTGTGCAGAAACTAGGAATGATGGGTAAGAAGCAGGTAATGGTCAGTCTGCAGAGACAGGACTCAAACTCACACCTGAACAGGTTCGTCGTTGTGATTGACCAGCGATGAAATGTGTGTGCAATGCTGTAAGTCACACACACACACACACACACACACACACACACACACACACACACACACACACACACACACACACACACACACACACACACACACACACACACACACACACCTGCCCTTCAGGAGGGCTCACGATGCTCGAGTGGCTGAACGATTTCTACTCAACATGAATCAATCAGCTTCAGGAGAACACCGACATGTGAGGGAGGTTAGGTCAGGTGTGAATGGATCCCACTGCAGCGGCTGAGGAGATAACCCAACCACCAATGGGAGGCGTGAATCTGACTCGGAGATAACCCAACCACCAATGGGAGGCGTGAATCTGACTCGGAGATAACCCAACCACCAATGGGAGGCGTGAATCTGACTCTGTGGAATGACAGGATGCTGCTGCAGCTTTCAGTGGAAGAGGAGGAAGACAGAAGCCAAAGCAGAAGCAGGAGCTGAGATGTTACTGGAGGAGCAGCAGAGGAAGAGGAGGAGGAGGAGGAGGAAGAGGAAGCAGAAGTTGGAGAAGCAGAAGCAGGAAGGAAGCACAGTGGGCGGTAGCCTTTTGTCCTTGTATGTCACTTCTCAGGAAGAGGGCTCCGCCTTCCAGCTACGGCAGCGAGGCCTGTATTTATGCTTTATCACCAAACTCCATGTTAAATTTTAATTACATTTGCTGTTGGCGACTGAAAGCTGCGTTCATCGTTTGGTTTTACATTCTCTCCTCGCCGCCGGCGCCGTCAGGTGACTCACCGACACACGTCTTCCCGTCGCTGTGCAGGACGAACTTCATGTGGCACGAACACTTTGGTCCGTGGTCCGTCTCCTCACAGATGTGCTGGCAGCCGCCGTTACCGTAGTTACACGTCACTATCACAGACATACAGATAATAGTGAACTCACAGCTGCACACATGTTATCAGTACGGAGAAGATTAACACAGATCAACACCAGACTGTAACATCCTGCGACACCCCTGAACTCAACATTGACCCTGACCTACACACGTTTGTGCCTCTGGCTTCCTGAAAATGTCTCTTTTTGAGAAAAAAAGTTGAAATTTGACCTTGACCTAGTTTTCTCAAGGTCAAAGTCTTCACGCGTGTACGCGTCTTCACGCGTGTACGCGTCTTCACGCGTGTACACGTCTTCACGCGTGTACGCGTCTTCACGCGTGTACGCGTCCGTGTGCTGCCGGCTGCAGCGGCGTGAGCCTCGACACCTTTAATACCTGTGATGACAGAGTGAAAACGAGGCGAGACTTCCTCCGCCGTGCTGTCTGCACCCCCCCGGCCCCCCCGACCCCCCCGATGCCTTCTGCCCTTTTCCTGGGCTGTCAGAGGAACACTATAGAATAACACTTCTCCAATCCTTATCCAAACACAGACAAATCCCCCATCAGCCCCGGCCCCGGCTCTGACAGGAGGATCTCCGTTGCACGGCAACAGGAAGTGTGTGCTGTCCGTCAGAGCCCCCCCCCCACCTCTTCACCTCACCTTCACATCGCCCCGCCCCCCCCCTGACTGTGTAAATGATCACTCCTTATGTGATAAACATGTTTTTCAAATATATTCATCACCGCCCCCCCCCATCACCTTTTTTCACGAGGCGCCCATAAATCCTGCTTCCGCCGTGAAGCGGCGCTTCAGCCGTGAAGCGGCGCTTCAGCCGCGAAGCGGCGCTTCAGCTGTCGACACCACTTACGTTTGCAGTCTTTCATGTTCCGGGTGAGCTGGAACCCGGGGCGACACTCGCAGGAGATGCCCCCCTTCTGGGTCTCCCTGCAGATGTGAGCGCAGCCGTGGTTCTTGTCCATGCAGGTGGGGCCCTCCTTGGTGCCTTCCGGTTGCACTGCGAGATTAACAGAGACAGATTATCTCACCAGCAGCTCAGGGATTACAGGTGGAAACAAAGAGACGCCGTGACCCCCCGTGCCCACCGCTGGCGACGAGGCGCCCCTACCCTTTACAGAGACTCAAACACTTGTTGGAACACGCTCAGGCGGCTCCGGCTATAAAAACAGAAGGGATTAAAGTCAGCAGGAGCCGATCCAGCAGACCTGTAATTTTAATTGGGGTAATCCCCATAAAGAGCAGGAGGAGCAAGAAGGAGGACATCAGGGCCTGTTCACTGGGAGGACGCCACTTGAAAAACCCAAAAATGAGCTGAAAAGAACAAAAAGGGGGTGTTTGGTGGTTCTCTCTGACATTTTAATGCCTGATGAAGAGGAACGACACACACCTAGCATGGCCCCCCCAGACCTGAGGCCTCATGTCATGAATTATTGAAGCGCCGCGTCTGCGCCGCCTGTAGCGGCAGAAGGAGATATTTGACGTATTCCTCGTGAATCGGTGCCGTGGCTGCAGATGCGATGACAAACCCTCCCCAGCCCCCACCCCCCCACCCCCGGCTCATTAAAAACCAAACGCACCGCTCTCCTCCCTCCTCCTCCGCTGGCGGACGGGGAGCAGCGAGCAGGAAGACATTTCCATTAATGTCTCATTAAATCTGGCAACGCTCTGAAGGGTGTTTGGAGGTCTGACTTTGTAATTAGTCAACTTCTTTTGGGCCATAAGTCGAAGCATTTAGTGTGTGTGTGTGTGTGTGTGTGTGTGTGTGTGTGTGTGTGTGTGTGTGTGTGTGTCAGTACCAAGTGACTCTGCTGATTTCCCAAAGTGATGCATCGGCCAAGGCCTGGGGGCCCAATGTGGCCCCCCACATCATTTAATGTGGCCCGTGAGAGCAGAAAAGGTCAGAGTGTCTAAAAATACATAGGTCAAAAGTGTGTTTTGAACAAAAACTACATTTCCCACAATGCAGTAGTTCAGCCCATTTTAACTCTGACTAAACGTTGTGAACAAAGTTAACGTCCTAACTTGTGTCTGATGTTATTTTTCTTGATTGGTTGATAGTTTGATCCTTGATTGATGGAGTTCTGTGGGTTTAATAACCTGACAAATGAAAAGGATTTATGTTAGAACAGAGAAACAAACAAACATGTTTTTTCTGTCTAACTGTAATGTTTGGAACTAGAATCAGTCAGAAATTCAGTTATTTAACATTAAGGAGTAGTTACATTTAGTTACATTACACTGAGTTACATTTAGTTACATTTATTAGTTACATTAAGGAGTAGTTACATTTAGTTACATTACACTGAGTTACATTTAGTTACATTTATTAGTTACATTAAGGAGTAGTTACATTTAGTTACATTACACTGAGTTACATTTAGTTACATTTATTAGTTACATTAAGGAGTAGTTACATTTAGTTACATTACACTGAGTTACATTTAGTTACATTTATTAGTTACATTAAGGAGTAGTTACATTTAGTTACATTACACTGAGTTACATTTAGTTACATTTATTAGTTACATTAAGGAGTAGTTACATTTAGTTACATTATACTGAGTTACATTTAGTTACATTTATTAGTTACATTAAGGAGTAGTTACATTTAGTTACATTACACTGAGTTACATTTAGTTACATTTATTAGTTACATTAAGGAGTAGTTACATTTAGTTACATTACACTGAGTTACATTTAGTTACATTTATTAGTTACATTAAGGAGTAGTTACATTTAGTTACATTACACTGAGTTACATTTAGTAGTTACATTAAGGAGTAGTTACATTTAGTTACATTACACTGAGTTACATTTAGTAGTTACATTAAGGAGTAGTTACATTTAATTACATTACACTGAGTTACATTTAGTTACATTTATTAGTTACATTAAGGAGTAGTTACATTTAGTTACATTACACTGAGTTACATTTAGTTACATTTATTAGTTACATTAAGGAGTAGTTACATTTCGTTACATTACACTGAGTTACATTTAGTTACATTTATTAGTTACATTAAGGAGTAGTTACATTTCATTACATTACACTGAGTTACATTTAGTTACATTTATTAGTTACTTCTGGCCGTTTGAGGACAGCCGTGATGCTGATGTGGCCCCTGGTGGAGATGAGTTTGACCCCCCTGATCTAAGTTGTTGGCTAATGTGGTCCATGCTCTTATCAGGTTCTAAGTAATAAGCTAATGGGACATTTTTAAAAAAAAGTTGACCTTTAACCTCTAGGCTTATTATTGGGTGCACAGAACAGAAAGTGTGTTTATGGGCTTCTGGCTGCAGCATCACCTCCTAACGTGGGACCAGAGGTCACGACCTGTGCTGGAGGCCTGATGCTCTGGTGAGGAACACGCCCCCTTGTTCTCGGGGTTAACTGTGTTCCCGTTTCACTGTGAGCGCCGTGGCTTTGATCATCTACCTGAGCTGGGTGGGTCGGGGTGGTGTGAACCCCTCCATCCACTCCCCAGTAGCTCCAGACTGGTTCCCATCCAGCTCTCTGCCTGTGAAGTTGTGTCTGATGGTTCCTTCATACAGAACTATGTTTTATGGGTCAGCAGATTGTTTTAGTGGGTCGTGGCGCGTATGATTTATTGTTTCTTTTTCTTTAATTCCTCCGTTCTCGTTCCCATCCACCTTCGTGGGACTGCTTGTTTGCCTTTCTGCTTCTCATCATACAGTCCTGATGAAACGGCCTTTGGCTGGAGGACGGCGCTCCGCCTGCAGAAAAGCGCCATTGTGTCAACACTTGGGCTTTTATTGGCCCTCAGAGAGACGACGGCCCAGGTTGTGGCCCCAGCGCCACATGTTATTGATGGATGGGTCTGCGGCATTTGGGTAGAGGGTCTCTGGGAGTTTTTGGGATGTATAATACAACCTGTAAGTAATCTGTGGTCCTGGGGGGTTACTTATTGCTCCATTCCGCTCTCATAAGTGTGTTCCTCGCTCAGACTCGCGGCCGAGGCGAGGACGTCTGGATTCCACGTCCTCCTTAAATATCCTGGTGACCCTCTGTGGGGTTTGCAGCTCCTACCGGCTGCTGCTCTGTTGAAGCTTCGCTCAGGCCTCTCTGAAGCGTGGCCAACGTTCGCTCGCCGCTGTCTGTTCATGCAGGCGGTGTCTGAAATCTCCCCCCGTGTGCCGGAGTGAAAGCAGCCTGAGGGGATCATGTGACCCGATGACTCGTGTTGACAGACGTGAAACGATGGAAGGTATTTAACCAGGAGGTCAGCGCTGCGTGTCACGTCTGCAGCGACGGAGACGCGACGGGAGAGACTCGGGTTTCAGACGGGAAGGAAAGAACGAGAGAACGCCAGAGAGAAACATTAGTTCACTCCCACCACGGTGGCCAAAGTTAAAGTATGGGAACAGTTACTGTTTCCTCATCGCCATCGAGGCAAACATGAAGGAAATACACAACTGTGTACAATCGTTTCACTGGGGGCCACATCAGCATCACGGCTGTCCCCGAAGGGCCACAAGTAACTAAGAAATGTTACATTTAAGCACTTTGAGATGTCTGTCGCCATTAAGAAGCACTTTATAAGTAACGCTGGATTGAGATGTAGCTAAATGTAACTCAGTGTAATGTAACTAAATGTAACTACTCCTTAATGTAACTAATAAATGTAACTAAATGTAACTCAGTGTAATGTAACTAAATGTAACTACTCCTTAATGTAACTAATAAATGTAACTAAATGTAACTCAGTGTAATGTAACTAAATGTAACTACTCCTTAATGTAACTAATAAATGTAACTAAATATAACTCAGTGTAATGTAACTAAATGTAACTACTCCTTAATGTAACTAATAAATGTAACTAAATGTAACTCAGTGTAATGTAACTAAATGTAACTACTCCTTAATGTAACTAATAAATGTAACTAAATGTAACTCAGTGTAATGTAACTAAATGTAACTACTCCTTAATGTAACTAATAAATGTAACTAAATGTAACTCAGTGTAATGTAACTAAATGTAACTACTCCTTAATGTAACTAATAAATGTAACTTTTGACCTATTGATTTTTAAACACTCTGACCTTTAATGCTCTCGGGGGCCACATTAAATGATGTGGAGGGCCCCATTTGGCCCCCGGGCCAACCCATGTGACTTACAGGATAAAGGTTCTATCTTTCAGGCGGACTGTTGTCTTCACATAGAGAAATGAACTGGATTCAATTTGTGGCGTTTGAACACTTCCAGTCATGACTGAAGCAGAGCTTTATATCTACTAAACGGAACGAGACCCAACATGTTTCACAGAATTCACCAACTATTCATGAAAGGACTCCAAACTCCCGGTGAGACGGCCTACGATCCCAAAGGTTCCTGTTGAACGAGTTCAACCCAGCAGTAAATGAAGAGAAGCGACAGCATCACATTACCCTCCAGTCGCTCCAGCCCCGTCCATTTGTGCGTCTGTCATTCAGATCCACCGCTTCAAACCGGGGCCTGCAGGGGGGGGCACCAAGTGAAGGTCAGACCCTTAGCTGCTGGTCTGAAAGCCAGCAGGTCGGAACCTCAACAAAACATAAGCTGAGCTCTGTAAGGATTTATTGATGACGGGGGCTCCCGGGGCCACGTCAGTCCAAACGGATGTCTGTGTGGAGATTGATCGGAGCTCCGACCGCCGAGCCACCGGCTGGCAATCTAAAGTCTGCAGCTCCTGAGCGTCTTCTGAGACCATCGCTCTGAAAGACCCCAAACTTTCTGCAAACAAGTGGAACATCTGTATTATTGACAGAACCCACGGAGCTGCAGCTTCAGGCTGTCCTTCAACTCAGACCTGAAGCTCTCCAGGAAAACTAACAGCAGTAAACTTTTACAGAGTTGAGAACGACGTGAGGAACGGAGAAGAATCCTGGTCTCCTCACACAAAGGAGGGGGGCCGCTCATGACATCACTGCAGGTCCTCTTGAAGCTGAAGCACACAGTGGAGAGGCTGAAACAATGAGCTGAAGCAGAGGAAGGCATGCCAGGGGTTTATAGTCTGCTCTGACTGCTGGGGGGCTGTGGATGGGGGACCGTGTTCACTGGTTACCAGCTCAAAAGAAGGGGCCCGAGCGCTGGAGCCCCCGCACTATTAAAGCAGCATTCCTTCCCTTTAGATGATGGGCCCTTAAAAGGTTTAACAGGAGGATAAAAATGTCAGCACATGAACCGGGGGGGAGGGGGAACGGAGCCGGACCGGGTTGGGTCGGGCCGAGCGCCGCAGATGGTCAGACGGAGCGACGGGGGCGTTGAGCCAGGTCAAGAAAATAACCCCCCCCCAACTGAATCAGTTCATAGAGATGGTCCATCCCAGCTGTGCGACCGTTTGGTGGGTTATGCTGATTTTCTCCGCCCCCTGCCCCCCCCCGCCCCCCCCCAGGCCAGGTCCAGTCGGCTCATTATCATGATGTATTACAATCACAAGTGTTCGTCCGTCCACCAGATATCTTCACAACCCAGCAGACAGAAAGATGAAACCAAAAGCTCATGACTCAGGCAGCAGAGGGGATGGGGATGAGGTGATGACCCTGACCTTGAGAAAACTAGGTCAAGGTCAAATTTCAACTTTTGTACATATTTTTGCACATTTCTCAGGAACCGGATGAGATAGAAAGACGAAACAGAAGGCGTTATGTTCAGGGAGACAAGGGGACGAACAGTAGATCAAAACCTTCACTTTGAAAAACTGGGTCAAGACAGAAGCAGGTGTTTGCTTTGCGCTCAACTTCCAAATTTTGTTCGACTTCTAAGACAAAAAAATTCCAAATTTTTTGGTCGAATTCGGATTTGTTTGATGTCTAAAGCGTTCCAAAACCAAGGTCTGCTTGTACTCTATACTCTATATAGAATTCATTGCTGCGACCATTATGAAAGTAAGTCTGTGTAAAACTTTGAATTCAGGGGTGTCGCAGGATGTCTCTGACTGCCTTGTTTTCTGGTTTCACTTCATTTTTCAGAGAAAGCACTGAAGCTGGAGCAGGAAGAGACGCCGCTACACATGGACGTATATTTATGTACATTTATGTACATTTATGCATGTATTGTTCTTCAAACCGGTACCTGGACTGAGCTGCACATGCAATGATGCAAATATCTGTATTGTTTTGTGTCTCACACACCACACCTGCATTAGTACACTGTATAAGTATATATATATGTATATGTGGGCGCTGGTACACAGGTGGATTTGCATAATGTATGCATTTTGTACACGCTTTTGGGTGCATCTCCCCATCTGTGCAGGAAACGGTCGAGGACGCGCCACTCTGCCCTCATCACTTCCTGTCCCCTCAAGGTCACCTCCCTGTGACTCCCAAAGGAGTCAGGTGACCCCCCGGCGGTGAAACACAGGCAACAGGGCTGCAAAAAGAAATGCAAACCACTTTCTGTCCTGCATTAAAGGAGACATTAGAAGCTCAGACTGCTGCTCTGGTTGAAGCTGACAGCCACATGTTAGTGGAAAAACCCCCCCTGGCACCCTGGCAGTCAAAGGCCTGGAAATGGCCTTGGACAAAGCCGCCAGCAGAAGGGATGCCCGTCTCAAATGAGGGATGAGGAATTCAGTGGCAAGGTAGCCAACGTTTGCTGAAGCCCCAGTCACCCATGTGTATTTGTTCAGGAGCGGGACGGAGGGGTCGGGGGCACGGGGTTCACAGTAACACCACCAGAGAGGGGTAGACGAGGGAAGACAAAGTCTCCACCCGAAAAAACCACAGCTGCTCGCCCAGAGAATTAACGGTTCTATTTGGATCTGCTCTTGTCTGAGTTTACACCACAATACACAGAGATTCAGGGATTTGGGCAATGAGTCTGCATTTGGTGTGTTTTATGTGTCAAAGCACAGATAATAGGGCTTCTGTAGTGTTATAATCAAGCAGGGGTCTCTCTTTACTGAAATCATGTCTCCAGAACCTCCTTTAGATGTCAGTTCCTCAAGATTTTTAGTGTTTTGGAAGTTCAGGAAAGACAGAAAAAAGACCAGAGTGGTGGTGGTCAGGAAAGATTCCCGTCTGTCTCCGTCTCTGGACCAACAGGAGAGACTTCAGAGCGACGGGAGAGCGAGACGTTCCCATCGCTCCACCTCCCTAAAATAGGAAAAGAGCCTGGTTTCACGGTTGGGCTGCAGAGCAATGGAGCAGCGACTTCTGCACTTGTAAAAACAGTCCTGTGGCCAGAGCGCAGACAGGCAGACAGACAGGCAGACAGACAGGCAGACAGACAGGCAGACAGACAGACAGACAGACAGACAGACAGACAGACAGACAGGCAGACAGACAGGCAGACAGACAGACAGGCAGACAGACAGACAGACAGGCAGACAGACAGACAGGCAGACAGACAGACAGACAGACAGACAGGCAGACAGACAGACAGACAGACAGACAGACAGACAGACAGACAGACAGGCAGACAGACAGGCAGACAGACAGACAGACAGGCAGACAGACAGGCAGACAGACAGGCAGGCAGACAGACAGACAGACAGGCAGACAGACAGGCAGACAGACAGACAGACAGGCAGACAGACAGACAGACAGACAGACAGACAGACAGACAGACAGACAGACAGGCAGACAGACAGGCAGACAGACAGGCAGACAGACAGACAGACAGACAGACAGGCAGACAGACAGACAGACAGACAGACAGACAGACAGACAGACAGGCAGACAGGCAGACAGACAGGCAGACAGACAGACAGGCAGACAGACAGGCAGACAGACAGACAGGCAGACAGACAGGCAGACAGACAGGCAGACAGACAGGCAGGCAGACAGGCAGACAGACAGGCAGACAGAAGGGCAGACAGACAGGCAGGCCTGCTGAGAACCCCGTCAGCGCCGGCGCAGTGGGACGACCACAGAGTGCGAGACGCGAACCCATGAAGACGCCGTCACAAACACAAACAGCCGTAAATCTGCCTCTTCAGCTTTAAACAGGGCATCAATGGAATACTGGAAACAGCCTCTTTAGAAGGACATTAATTCACCACAGTCTGCTCAATGGATAGAGACCCTGAGAGGAGACGCTATTCATCGTTCAGGAAGAGACAATCAAGCGCTTCAGAGATGACCTCCACCGGTGACGACACGCGTCCATCATTACGGGTTTGATGACATTTATTACAGACGCCGTTTCCTTCCAGCCGGTCACAGAAAACACACATCCTGGAGTCGATGAGCCGCGGTCTGCGTGTAAAAGTCACCGCCTGAACGCCCCCCCCCCCCAGCAGGGTGAAAATTACTGACTTCCTGTAGTTCCTGTAACTGTGTGTGTGTGATCACACCAATCATATCCCCTGCGTTGAATTTGAGCGAGAAGGAAGGGGATTCGCTGCAGGAGGGGGCAACGACACCCCCGGGAGTCCGGTGACAGCTGTAAACACAGGAAGAAGTTTTCACGGGGCGACTAAACATTTCCTGGGAAGACGAGCCCGACTGTACAGAAAGCAGAGCTGCTGTCTGCAGTCAGCTGATCAAACACAACAGGGATTATCTGTCAGATTGATTCTCTAATCCAATCAGCAAACATCGCCTCACGTCACTGGAACATGTTTGAACCGAACGCTGATCGATCAGCCTCAGGTTTCACAAAATATCTGTCACCCACCTATTAAAGGAAACACCGGATTCATTCTGCACGACGGACTTCCTCCTGCTTCATCTGCTGACCTGCTACTAGTTAATTTATGTTAATCTGTTTGTGCAAACGTGACGGTAAAACCTCAGGACTCGTAAATATTCCCTGCTGAAGGTTTTCTCTGCAGATGTAATGTAATCATCAGGCTGGTGTGAGCGTTCAGAGTTCCATCCCACAGCTTTCCAGAAACACTCCCGCCTTCTGACTGAGATTTAAGGTAAGATTTATTTACTGATTTGTTTATTTGAGATTTATTTATTTAATTTAAAATTTTTTTTAATTAATTAAAATATTTTTAAAAATTTAAATAATAAAATAAAAACAATAGTATTTATTTATTTATTTAATAATAACTAAATAAATGAATGAAATCAATGAAATAAATAAATCAATGAAATTTAAATAACAGTAATAATAATAGTAATGATAATATAAACCAAACAATAGTATTTATTTATTTATTTAATAATGTATATTTATTTATTATGAGATTTTTTTTTTTTAAAGAAATCTCACTTCAAATCCAGAGATTTAAGGTGAGATTTAACTTTCATCTCGCCTTAAATCTCGTGTTATTTCAACTTTTTTCAGCTGTGACGTCTCATGGAAAACAACACAAAGCAGACAATTTGTCATCAAGTCATCATATTTTGTGCGTCACGACAGCGGACGATGCAAAAGTGACGACACGCAACTCACGCAACGGCCCATCAGTGAACACTTGAGGTAATTACCAGTCCGGACATCCAGAGACGTACAGAACAGAAATTATGGATGTGTGGGCTGACTGGGCCTGAAATTCCACAATTGCAATGTGCTGGATCGCGTCTCACACACATATATTATGTCCCTGCTCTGCTCCTATAGGAGGGGGGCGATAAATCACACGCGGAGCGCTGGAACCCTCCATGACCCCAACGGCATTCCGATCAGCCGCTAAGCACCTTGGCTGGCCGTTCAAAGGCTTCTCTTCTGGACTGGAGGATTGTTTGGGGGAATAAATGAACTGTTACCTTCTGTCCAGCAGACGATGGAGCCTTCCTCCGGCCTGAGTTATTCCTGTCAGGGAGGGGGAGCAGGTCTAATGCGATACAGGCCAGCAGCAGGGTTGTCATTAGCCGAGAGGCTGGCAGGCCCCGGCCGACTAATTGGCACAAGCTCACCGCTAACAAGGCTTCCTACCGGCGGGGGGACAGACTGTTAGCGCCACATTGCAGCGACCGACCCTCCCCATGAAGACGGGCACAGGTTGCCCCAGGAACACCTGACCCGTTAACGGAAGGAACGGAAAGCTGATGTCTTTTTAATGAGAACAATAAAGCTCAGGAGCAGCGGCGCTCCAGGTGCTGCTCTTCAACAGGAGCCTCAAACGCTCCAGCTTAAACCAATTCGGCCAGAGGATTAGATCAGTTCCAATTTTTGGAATAATTTCCCACCCCCTTTGAGCCACTTGCGCATAATTTTTCAGTTAGTGAGGAAAGTGGTACTTGCAACAGTCCTGCAGGGTTATTGTCTAATAACTCGCTGAAGCTGTTCCCAGCTACATCCATTTTCTTTCAGAGAAGTAATAACCAGCGGATTAGCAGTAGTTCTGTCTGTTCGCCTCTGAAAAATAATGAAACAATGGCGGGAAGTCGATCTGATGAGTGCAGAAAGTTTGTAGATTTATAGCCGTCATAATGTCTGGACCCCAATGGGTGTCATCTGGAGGCAATAAAGACAAAATCATTACGAAAATGGAAAATTAACAGAAAGTCAGGCCATTCTTCAGGAAAGAGAGCGACAGGAAGTGGATGAAAGACAAGGAGAGCTCAACGAGACCCGTGTTCCCAGTCGGCCGACATCGTCAGACAACACAGCGTTTATGAAAGGCAAACAATGACAGTTCTCCGGGCCAGACTGATCTCATCACACAGAGGACGCGTGGACGTCCGCGTCTGGTGACTCCCAGCAGGGGGCGCGATCCTGAACAGGAGACGAGACACGGGGAGGGCATTGAACCCAACACAGGGTTGGGTTCAATTTATTAAATCTGATTCATTAAATCTGACTCATTAAATCTGACTCATTAAATCTGACTCATTAAATCTGACTTATTAAATCTGATTTACTAACTCTGACTCACTAATTCTGACTTACTAAGTCTGACTTATTATGTCTGACTTAATAAATCTGACTCATGAAGCTTCTTTTTAATCCTAAATCAGTGGCGTTTGCTGTGTCTTGTTCAGCATGTGGTAAAAACGATTATGGATTATTTTAATTAACAATGGCGCTCTCCAGCGGGACTGAAATGCTAATTCTCGCTAACAATGTCAGTCATGTATGATGACCTCATCTGACTATGATTGGCTGAACGTCTGAGTGGGCGGGGCATCATTTCATCTGAACATTTATTTTACATAATGCAAACCCGGTAGGCTAATTGTAAAATGAAGCTTTCTGTCTATGTGACACAGCTGAGTTCAAAGGTCACACAAACGACGCCGTGAGGTTTGACAGACTCATTATCTGCAGACGAGAAGCTAAAAATGAAGACACGGAGCAGGGAGAACACAGACACACCTGTGTGGTCATCAGACACAGACAACGGCTAATGTTAGCAGGGTGGCTAAAGCAGCTAACTAACAACAAAAAGGTAAGAAACTAGTAGACCCCCCCTCCCCCAGCAGAACGCTGCCAACCTAATGGGTTCAGTCTGAAAGGGGAAGGAGGGGGGGAACCAAAAGAAATTTACCCCCCACCCCCCCTCAGACTGGAGACTGGAGCCTTCATGAGGCCTGTTGGGACGCGTCCCATTCTGAGTTTATCTAACCCCCCCATCATTTAATTCACACACACATTCATCATCATCTAAATGTCACCGTGTGTGTGTGTGAGTGTGTGTGTGTGTGTGTGTGTGTGTGTGTGTGTGTGTGTGTGTGTGTGTGTGTGTGTGTGAACCTTTGGGCCGTTGGATGCAGGTGTGTTGGTTGTCGCTCAGGAGGAATCCTTCTCTGCAGCGACACTCGTAGCTGCCCATCATGTTCACACAGATCTGCTGGCATCCGCCGTTCCCTTCTGAGCACTCGTCCACATCTGCAAGGAGACACACACACACACACACACACACACACACACACACACACACACACACACACACACACACACACACACACACACACACACACACACACAGAAGTAAGTTTAATGAGATGCTTCAAGTCGGGACAAATACGACACATTATTGTTGTCCTACAGCTGTTTTACAGGACAGGAAACTGTAATCATTATCAAACAGTATGAACACACACACACACACACACACACACACACACACACACACACACACACACACACACACACACACACACACACACACACACTGCATCCACTGACAAGTATTTGTGTAATATTACTATTATGGTCTGTAGGATCACAGAGTTAATGTAACAATAAAGAGGAATCCTGTCGGTGAATGAAACCAGAGCATCGCTCCATCCATCAGTGGTTGTCATGGTAACATCATTTATGAACTCCTGTGATTACGGTTCATCCGATTTGATTAAAAATGAATCTGAAATAAGTCCATAAATAAAATCCTGACACCCGGTACACAGAAAACGATCGCAGTTTCATTCTTTAAAAAGAAAAAAGAAACTTCTTCTAAATGAAGAATTTTTATAATTTTTTTTTGCATTTTTTTTCTTTATAAATTATGTACAGATTTTTTTTTTTTATTAAAAAAAATTGAAGTCTTTCAGAATCTCATTTAGAATCGACTCCCATCAGCGAATCAGTTTGATAAATACAGAATATTAAAGGCAGGAGTCCAGCTTCAGCAGCATCCATCCAGGTGTTTATCTGACATGGCAGCCCCCCCCCCCAGTTCCACTGACCCCCCCAGTTCCACTGACCCCCCCACTTTAGCACTAACCCATAAAAAATGCACACGCAGCACAATCTGCCACTAGTGGGAAACCTGATCCACCTGCTGATGACGAGTGTCTGTCAGCCCCCGAACGGAGGAATGCAGGAACAGACAGGAAAGAGCATGGGGGGGGGGGCAGAAAGAGTCTGGGACATGTTGGGGGGGTAGGAGGGTAACAAGCAGCCATGTGAACCCTCTACAAGTGCATAAAGTCAGGGCAATTCCAGAGGTGTCCCCTGAGGCCTGGTCCCGCTGTGTTGGGGGGGGGGGGGGTCAACCAGACCACAAAGAAATGATGATGTTAACGGCTCCAACCCCCCCCCCCCCACCGGTATGACTTCACAAGCGATGAAGCGATGGAACATCTATGAATCTTTTAATAACTCGTCCGATTGTGAAGGACCCCCCCCACCCCCCCGAGACCCGGGCCACGTCCCTCACTGACCGCGCTGGAACCTTACCCCCCCCCTCTGCTCGATGCATCAATACCCGGCTGTGGACTCAGGGCTTTTTTTAATAAAGCGTCATGCGAAACTAATTTACTGTCTGTTTGTCCAGTCGGACGCCTCGGAGTTCAGTTTCCTTCCTGGGGAATTCTGGG
This sequence comes from Antennarius striatus, assembly GCF_040054535.1. Taxonomy (NCBI): domain Eukaryota; kingdom Metazoa; phylum Chordata; class Actinopteri; order Lophiiformes; family Antennariidae; genus Antennarius; species Antennarius striatus. The sequence goes on along the minus strand of NC_090777.1, from coordinate 2,255,987 downwards.
GGAGCAGAGGCAGGAATTAAACTTCACTCTGTCCTCTGGTTCCACATCACAGACACGGATTCACCAACCAACACACACACACACACACACACACACACACACACACACACACACATACAAAGCGGGGTCCAGCTGGACGGAACGCTCTGGGGTCGTCGTGTCAGTCGAGGTCAACGGGACGGCGTCGCTGCAGACGGAGCGGAAAAAGTTTAAACTCCGAGCCTTAAAGCAGGAAAGGAGGACGATTTAGGACACATGCGTCAAACTCAAGACCCGGGGGCCAAATGTGGCCCTCTACATCATTTATTCTGGCCCGCTACAGCATAAAAGGTCAAAAATAGGACAAAAGTGTGTTTTGCCCAAAACTACATTTCCCACAATGCAATAGTTCAGCCCATTTTAACTCTGACTAAACGTAGTGAACAAAGTTAACGTCCTAACTTGTGTCTGATGTTATTTTTCTTTATTGATTGATAGTTTGATCCTTGATTGATGGAGTTCTGTGGGTTTAATAACCTGACAAATGAAAAGGATTTATGTTAGAACAGAGAAACAAACAAACATGTTTTTTCTGTCTAACTGTAATGTTTGGAACTAGAATCAGTCAGAAATTCAGTTATTTAACATTAAGGAGTAGTTACATTTAGTTACATTACACTGAGTTACATTTAGTTACATTTATTAGTTACATTAAGGAGTAGTTACATTTAGTTACATTACACTGAGTTACATTTAGTTACATTTATTAGTTACATTAAGGAGTAGTTACATTTAGTTACATTACACTGAGTTACATTTAGTTACATTTATTAGTTACATTAAGGAGTAGTTACATTTAGTTACATTACACTGAGTTACATTTAGTTACATTTATTAGTTACATTAAGGAGTAGTTACATTTAGTTACATTACACTGAGTTACATTTAGTTACATTTATTAGTTACATTAAGGAGTAGTTACATTTAGTTACATTACACTGAGTTACATTTAGTTACATTTATTAGTTACATTAAGGAGTAGTTACATTTAGTTACATTACACTGAGTTACATTTAGTTACATTTATTAGTTACATTAAGGAGTAGTTACATTTAGTTACATTTATTAGTTACATTAAGGAGTAGTTACATTTAGTTACATTACACTGAGTTACATTGAGTTACATTTAGTTACATTTATTAGTTACATTAAGGAGTAGTTACATTTAGTTACATTAGTTACATCTGGCCCTTTGAGGACAGCCATGATGCTGATGTGGCCCCTCGTGGAGATAAGTTTGACCCCCCCAGCTTTAGGTGAGAATCTGGCAGGTTTTCATTAAACTGTTGACTTGAGCTCCAATCTCTTCATCATCAAAGTGGCCCCAGAGAGGAAGAGGAAGAGTAGAGGAAGACCTCTGAACGCTGCCAGAAACCTCCAGCTGCACCTTTACAGATAAACTGTTAGCAGGCTGCAAAACGCCAGACAGCACGAGTCGAACGGGGAAACATCCAAATACACACACCTTTCTGTCTCTGTCGCTCAAACACACACACACACACACACACACACACACACACACACACACACACACACACACACACACACACACACACACACACACACACACACACGCTGCACCAGTCGCCTCAGAGGGATTGACTTTCCATCCCCTCAGCGCATCAATGCAGGTTTCATTTCCTGCTCCTTCATCCCTCCAAACGAGGCGTCGCCTGTCAGGAGATCCTCGTGTTTAAATAGCGCCATAATTGCGTGTGTTGCATGCTGGGAAGGCTGGTGTCCAAAGCAAATATTTCCCAAGCGGAAAGGGGTTCTGGCACCGAGCGCTCCCGTTATGTGGACTTAAAACATTTCTGAAAAATTCTCTTGAGAGGATCGGAAAAAAGTCTTAATCAAGTTTAAAGGCTGGCTCTGGTGGGGGGGGGGCAGGTCTGCTCTGCTCGGAGTGGGGGGGGGTCCAAACGCCGAGATTAAGAGATTGGTTGTGTTTGTGGAGGCTGTGTGCTCTGTAGATCAGACATTTAACTACTGAGAGCCGAGTCAACACACACTGGTGTGTGTGTGTGTGTGTGTGTGTGTGTGTGTGTGTGTGTGTGTGTGTGTGTGTGTGTGTGTGTGTGTGTGTGTGTGTGTGTCGACTCGTGTCCGGTCTGAACGAGTCCTGGATAAATACGACGCGTCACTTTTCTCCTTCACGTCTTCTTCCTGCGATATAAAATAGATCTGACAGCAGGTTCTTCATGCAGATTCATGCAAATCAATATTTCTGATCAATCTATACATTTAAATGTAAAGGTTCCATATTAATCTTCATTAATGGATGTCATTCCGCTGCAGATGTCCAGCTACACCGGATCTGTGACACGGTGGGACCGGCGCTGAGATCACCACATCCCGCTTCGGAGCGGTGATGTGATCGTTAAAGCTGTGTTTCCTGAATATCATCATGGATAACCAGAGATCGAGGATAACACGGGAGCTAAGCTAACACACACATGACTGAAGCAGTGCTAACTAGTTAGCCAAATGCTAGCTGACTTCAACAGTTTGAGCGAGGACGTCCCCACACACCGCTACCGCAGCCTGAACAGACTAAATTGTTAAATTTCCCAGTTTGGGATCAATAAAGTATATTTAATCTTAGAACTGATGTGCTCCTCTTGCAGGGCCGACTGTGCTGCTCTGGTATAATCCCCCCACCACCCCAGGGGGGGGCACCTCCAATTAAAGCCCATCTTTTCCCTCCCCAGGACTTCCTCGTCTTCCCGCTGCTGGATTTCTCGACACCTTCTCTTCACACCCCCGACAGAAGGTGAACCCAGACGTGATGGTTCATCTGAACACACACCTCCAACCCCCCATGTCTGTTAGCTGTGAACTGATGTGGCTTTACAGCACTGACTGGAGGGGGGGGTTTCATCAAATATATACGTAAACGAAGCCCAGCGTGGACTGATTGAGACGTTTCTGCCCCCGTTCTGCTTTAGAAAAAGCACAGCTTCCACTTCCTGTTCCTGTTCCTTCCTACAGAATCACTACCTTCACTTCCACTTTCCCTCAGCCAATCCCAGGCTGCAGTTTCCCTCAAAGCCCCCCCTGGGGGCTCGGCTGGAATCGTTCATTTCATGGTGGATGAGACGAAACGATCCAGGAGAGACGGATGACGCTCCGATGTCCTCACCCCGCCTGTCTGGAGCTCATCCGTCAGCTGGGGGGGGGGGGTGAGGAGGGTCCTTAAGCCCCAGCAGTGTCTGCAGACCCCCCAGCTCCTCTCAGGACTTAGAGGCGATCATAAATAGCATTTATTCCACTACAGAATCGACGGTTTCCTTCAGCAGTGAAGCTGATAGAAGCTGATAGACGATAATCAATATCTGAGAGACATTCTGAGTATGATCCATAATCAAACAGGGTCACTAAACGATTAGTAAACACAGCTGACAGATGACACGCCGTCTCAGAAACCATTTAAAGTCTGTAATGACATCGTCACGTCGCTACGGCAACGCTAAATTAAAATGGGCCTCGTCTCCCCACAGATGCTCAGGGAATCGTTCTGAGATCGATGGACTCAAAACAAATCCAGAAAATTGATTCAATCCAAAACAAATTGCAGTCCTGCTCGGCGGGATCAATTAGTCGAGGGGTCGTCGGGTCGGGGGGGGGCACGGAGTTCTGTCCACCATGATGATGATAAATCATCAGATGATAAAATGAGAGTCTCGTCGTTTCTCCGTTGAATTCTTCTCTTTTACGCCTCGTCACAAAAGTTTCCACAAACGCTCTGATTGTCATTTTCTGTAACTTCATATTTTTCTGTCGTCCTGGAGACGGATTTTTGTTTTTAATCAATTATTTGGATTTTTGGATCCAAATTTTTTGGATTTTTGTGCTCAGTTAGATCAACACAACAAACCATTGCTGAACGATAAAAATCAAAAGCTACGCAGCTTGTTAAGTGTGTGTGTGTGTGTGTGTGTGTGTGTGTGTGTGTGTGTGTGTGTGTGTGTGTGTGTGTGTGTGTGTGTGTGTGTGTGTGTGTGTGTGTGTGTGTGTGTGTGTGTGTGTGTGTGTGTGTGTGTGTGTGTGGAAACAAGATTCCAGAGAGCCACATGTGCATCGAGTGGAAAACAGCATATCGGACAGAAGTAAACAGTGTGTGTGTGTGTGTGTGTGTGTGTGTGTGTGTGTGTGTGTGTGTGTGTGTGTGTGTGTGTGTGTGTGTGTGTTTGTGTGTGTTTGTGTGTGTTTGTGTGTGTGTGGTTTACAGTGTGAAGCAACATGCGTGACGTCGACCTCAGCCTGCTCGTGTTTCACACACACACACACACACACCTATCCTTGTCTGTATTACATCGTCATGCCACAAGAGCCGCCGGCCAATTGTGGGAACCGGCCTTTCCAGTGCACCTACAGCTCTGAAAAAAATCAGGAAACATCCTGAATGCTTCCTCAACAGAAATCTCACTTCAAATTATCAATTAGAGAAAGTAAAATTTCCAGACCTGACAAGGATCGTACCTGTGGGGACTTGTCAGGTTCTTAAACATATGTGGGGAAACATAAGCACAATATCTGGTATTTAGTCATATGTGGGGGTACGTAAGCACAGTATCCAGTTTATCTTCCTTACTGGGCACCACTTGACACACATTCAGGTTAAACTTACTCTGTTGAACCTAATATACTTACTGTGGAGGTAAGTAATGCAAAACCTTGATACATCTTGAAAAACACTGACAGAAGTCAAATAGACACAGAAGGCAAATATAGTTTTGCAATAGCATGCCATCTTGGAATGTTTCATCTAGATATTCCATAATTTATCTAAGTCAAATTACACTTTTACACCTTGTGATGTATTGTTTGCTAATGATTAGAGACTCAGGCTGTTTGGTTGAATTTTCTAGTTACAACTTTATTTTTTTGTTTTTTTTTTAATGCTTTGTAAGAACATTTAAACAAAATTTGTAACAAAACTAATAACTTAAAAGTTGCATTATACGATAAATTCTCAGAAAATACTTTAACATTAAATTAAAACTTAAAGTGCAACTAAAAATAAATAAAATTTCTGCAACTTTAGATTTCACACTTAAAAAAATATAAAAAACCTAATGGTCTCTGGAACTTCTATCAGCATACAGTGACCAAATTTAGACTTCCTTTTTCACAGCTATGATTCAGTTTTTGATGTAGAATTTTATGGCTAGCCAATTTCTGTGTTTGAGTGCTAAGTTTTCCATTTGAAGACACTTATCACAGTCATTTTTCCCTGGAGCCCGACAGGAAGTGATGAACATCATGTGCCTTTAAACTGCAAGTATCTCCTCTGTTTGCCACGGCCGTCTCTTGAAAGGATGCAGGCCTATTAAACAGTTAAACATACACACTTCTGTTACTTTAATGCCATCAGTATTCTACAATCATAGGCTGAAAGTTGTGTGACAGAAATACTCTTAGAAACCTTACGTCCTTTCCTTTCTGGTGAGAGGCAACGGTAGCTTTGTGAAGGTGTTACAGTGTCCTGCTCCATTGCTGTATTATTATTATTGTCCTCCGCTGTTTTTGCAATATTATCGTTTACATCTGGCACTTTGGTCTCTGTCTCTCTTCTCTGGCTTGATCTGACAACTGGACATTCTGAAAACCAGACGAGATTATATTGCAAAGTAAAATTTTGATAAAGACAGAATCTGTAGGATGCTAACCTACACTAATGACACTAATGTGTCATCTTGATAAGATCTTCAGAAAAACAAAACAAAACTGAATTAGAATCTAAAATTGTCCTTAACAATGAATATTTGATGAACAATATGAATAAAGAAATATGTAGTACATGCACTATTGTTATGCTAAAGTTGTGTTCTTTACCTGTATGCTTTTTGTCCTTCTCAGCCTGGTTTTGATTGTAAAGGCAATGTTTGGAGAATGGATTCTTTGGATTTCCAGTCTGTATGGAAGTTCAAGCGAATGTTATGTAATTTTAATTCGAACCAGTGTAGCAAAAGACAAAAACAGCTTGGAAACATAAACATAGAATTATAATGCCTGAAAGCTTTGACTGACATCTTTACACCTAAGACACTACATAGTTCACAATAAAAGAATTCAATAAAAACATTTCATATGTGGGCTGGGTGTCAGAGTCATCTGAAATCCTATAATAACAACAACAATACACTGAATGACGCATGACAAAAAAAAAAAAGAATGTGGTAAATACGATCAAAATTGAATCACAAGGTAGGAAGTAAACTGATAACTGCACAACCTTACACACGCATAATGCGTGTGCTCATTAGTAAAATGAATGTATCTTGAATAGATTTTTACATCCATGTACATACTAGGCTAAACTAATGTCTTTCAACATGCAACATATTAACTGCCTCACGGAGTCCCCACAAATACCTTTTAACTGACACTTGAGTGTGCTTGGGAGTAAAATAGATGTATCCTGAATAGATTTCACCTTGATGTCAATACAATACAAATACTAACCACTGCTATAACTTTTATTACATGAATATAGCTCACAGTTACACAGTAATGACTAATTATGGGTAACAACATGTAGTAGTCAAGCGTGGGCAAAGGAAACCAATCTGTATCTACAAGCTCATGCGAAAACCAGTTTTGATCTCTGGTCACATTAACTGTCTCATGGCAAGCAAAAGATTCTTCCCACTTCACGGGCAAAAACAGTAAATCACTGTCATTAAATGTGCTTTATATCAACCACCTCACGGGGTCCCCACAAATACCTCTCACCTGACATGTGACAGTGTGCTTGCTAGCAAATCAGCAAGAAACTGGCCCATCCCCCACCCATCAGGAACAGTTGCCACAGCCCCCTCAAATACCTTGGACCTGACATCTGAGAGTGTGCTTAACAACAACTTTAAGAGTATAAATTACCTACTGCCCCTTTCATGCACAAACAGTTTGACTTTTAATAAACCAGGTAAGCCTTAAACTAACAAGTGGTACCTTGTTTGGTGAGGGTGGGCAGTCCAGTGCTTCCTCCTCAGTGTCGATGACAAGCTTAGCTTCAGAGGTTCCAGCCAAAGTTTCCTGTTCCAGTCTGAGGAAAAATTTCAACATTAACATCAGTACTTTAATCACCATAAAATTTATGTTAAGCTAAACAATTATGTGCAATATGAAAACAATATAGAATGCAAAAGGATTCTCTGAGTCCATGGACAAAAAAGGCTAAATTAATGTCTACAACCATGCATCATATTAACTGCCTCACGGAGTCCCCACAAATACCTTTTAACTGACACTTGAGTGTGCTTGGGAGTAAAATAGATGTATCCTGAATAGATTTCACCTTGATGTCAATACAATACAAATACTAACCACTGCTATAACTTTTATTACATGAATATAGCTCACAGTTACACAGTAATGACTAATTATGGGTAACAACATGTAGTGGTCAAGCATGGGCAAAGGAAACCAATCTGTATCTACAAGCTCATGCGAAAACCAGTTTTGATCTCTGGTCACATTAACTGTCTCATGGCAAGCAAAAGATTCTTCCCACTTCACGGGCAAAAACAGTAAATCACTCTCATTAAATGTGCTTTATATCAACCACCTCACGGGGTCCCCACAAATACCTCTCACCTGACATGTGACAGTGTGCTTGCTAGCAAATCAGTAAGGAACTGGCCCATCCCCCACCCATCAGGAACAGTTGCAAAGTCCCCTCAAATACCTCGAACCTGACATCTGAGAGTGTGCTTAACAGCAACTTTAAGAGTATAACTAACCTACTGCCCTTTTCAAGCACAATTAGTTTGACATTTAATAAACCAGGTAAGCCTTAAACTAACAAGTGGTACCTTGTTTGGTGAGGGTGGGCAGTCCAGTGCTTCCTCCTCAGTGTCGATGACAAGCTTAGCTTCAGAGGTTCCAGCCAAAGTTTCCTGTTCCAGTCTGAGGAAAAATTTCAACATTAACATCAGTACTTTAATCACCATAAAATTTATGTTAAGCTAAACAATTATGTGCAATATGAAAACAATATAGAATGCAAAAGGATTCTCTGAGTCCATGGACAAAAAAGGTTAAATTAATGTCTACAACCATGCATCATATTAACTGCCTCACGGAGTCCCCACAAATACCTTTTAACTGACACTTGAGTGTGCTTGGGAGTAAAATAGATGTATCCTGAATAGATTTCACCTTGATGTCAATACAATACAAATACTAACCACTGCTATAACTTTTATTACATGAATATAGCTCACAGTTACACAGTAATGACTAATTATGGGTAACAACATGTAGTGGTCAAGCATGGGCAAAGGAAACCAATCTGTATCTACAAGCTCATGCGAAAACCAGTTTTGATCTCTGGTCACATTAACTGTCTCATGGCAAGCAAAAGATTCTTCCCACTTCACGGGCAAAAACAGTAAATCACTGTCATTAAATGTGCTTTATATCAACCACCTCACGGGGTCCCCACAAATACCTCTCACCTGACATGTGACAGTGTGCTTGCTAGCAAATCAGTAAGGAACTGGCCCATCCCCCACCCATCAGGAACAGTTGCAAAGTCCCCTCAAATACCTCGAACCTGACATCTGAGAGTGTGCTTAACAGCAACTTTAAGAGTATAACTAACCTACTGCCCTTTTCAAGCACAATTAGTTTGACATTTAATAAACCAGGTAAGCCTTAAACTAACAAGTGGTACCTTGTTTGGTGAGGGTGGGCAGTCCAGTGCTTCCTCCTCAGTGTCGATGACAAGCTTAGCTTCAGAGGTTCCAGCCAAAGTTTCCTGTTCCAGTCTGAGGAAAAATTTCAACATTAACATCAGTACTTTAATCACCATAAAATTTATGTTAAGCTAAACAATTATGTGCAATATGAAAACAATATAGAATGCAAAAGGATTCTCTGAGTCCATGGACAAAAAAGGCTAAATTAATGTCTACAACCATGCATCATATTAACTGCCTCACGGAGTCCCCACAAATACCTTTTAACTGACACTTGAGTGTGCTTGGGAGTAAAATAGATGTATCCTGAATAGATTTCACCTTGATGTTAATACAATACAAATACTAACCACTGCTATAACTTTTATTATATGAATATAGCTCACAGTTACACAGTAATGACTAATTATGGGTAACAACATGTAGTGGTCAAGCATGGGCCAAGGAAACCAATCTGTATCTACAAGCTCATGTGAAAACCAGTTTTGATCTCTGGTCACATTAACTGTCTCATGGCAAGCAAAAGATTCTTCCCACTTCATGGGCAAAAACAGTAAATCACTCTCATTAAATGTGCTTTATATCAACCACCTCACGGGGTCCCCACAAATACCTCTCACCTGACATGTGACAGTGTGCTTGCTAGCAAATCAGCAAGAAACTGGCCCATCCCCCACCCATCAGGAACAGTGCACACAGTCCCCTCAAATACCTCGAACCTGACATCTGAGAGTGTGCTTAACAGCAACTTTAAGAATATAACTAACCTACTGCCCTTTTCAAGCACAATTAGTTTGACATTTAATAAACCAGGTAAGCCTTAAACTAACAAGTGGTACCTTGTTTGGTGAGGATGGGCAGTCCAGTGCTTCCTCCTCAGTGTCGATGACAAGCTTAGCTTCAGAGGTTCCAGCCAAAGTTTCCTGTTCCAGTCTGAGGAAAAATTTCAACATTAACATCAGTACTTTAATCACCATAAAATTTATGTTAAGCTAAACAATTATGTGCAATATGAAAACAATATAGAATGCAAAAGGATTCTCTGAGTCCATGGACAAAAAAGGCTAAATTAATGTCTACAACCATGCATCATATTAACTGCCTCACGGAGTCCCCACAAATACCTTTTAACTGACACTTGAGTGTGCTTGGGAGTAAAATAGATGTATCCTGAATAGATTTCACCTTGATGTTAATACAATACAAATACTAACCACTGCTATAACTTTTATTACATGAATATAACTCACAGTTACACAGTAATGACTAATTATGGGTAACAACATGTAGTGGTCAAGCATGGGCCAAGGAAACCAATCTGTATCTACAAGCTCATGTGAAAACCAGTTCTGATCTCTGGTCACATTAACTGTCTCATGGCAAGCAAAAGATTCTTCCCACTTCATGGGCAAAAACAGTAAATCACTCTCATTAAATGTGCTTTATATCAACCACCAAACGGGGTCCCCACAAATACCTCTCACCTGACATGTGACAGTGTGCTTGCTAGCAAATCAGCAAGAAACTGGCCCATCCCCCACCCATCAGGAACAGTTGCAAAGTCCCCTCAAATACCTCGGACCTGACATCTGAGAGTGTGCTTAACAGCAACTTTAAGAGTATAACTAACCTACTGCCCTTTTCAAGCACAATTAGTTTGACATTTAATAAACCAGGTAAGCCTTAAACTAACAAGTGGTACCTTGTTTGGTGAGGGTGGGCAGTCCAGTGCTTCCTCCTCAGTGTCGATGACAAGCTTAGCTTCAGAGGTTCCAGCCAAAGTTTCCTGTTCCAGTCTGAGGAAAAATTTCAACATTAACATCAGTACTTTAATCACCATAAAATTTATGTTAAGCTAAACAATTATGTGCAATATAAAAACAATATAGAATGGAAAAGGATTCTCTGAGTCCATGGACAAAAAAGGCTAAATTAATGTCTACAACCATGCATCATATTAACTGCCTCACGGAGTCCCCACAAGTACCTCTCACCTGACATGTGACAGTGTGTTTGCTAGCAAATCAGTAAATGTGCTTTATATCAACCACCTCACGGGGTCCCCACAAATACCTCTCACCTGACATGTGACAGTGTGCTTGCTATCAAATCAGCAAGAAACTGGCCCATCCCCCACCCATCAGGAACAGTTGCCACAGCCCCCTCAAATACCTTGGACCTGACATCTGAGAGTGTGCTTAACAACAACTTTAAGAGTATAAATTACCTACTGCCCCTTTCATGCACAAACAGTTTGACTTTTAATAAACCAGGTAAGCCTTAAACTAACAAGTGGTACCTTGTTTGGTGAGGGTGGGCAGTCCAGTGCTTCCTCCTCAGTGTCGATGACAAGCTTAGCTTCAGAGGTTCCAGCCAAAGTTTCCTGTTCCAGTCTGAGGAAAAATTTCAACATTAACATCAGTACTTTAATCACCATAAAATTTATGTTAAGCTAAACAATTATGTGCAATATGAAAACAATATAGAATGCAAAAGGATTCTCTGAGTCCATGGACAAAAAAGGTTAAATTAATGTCTACAACCATGCATCATATTAACTGCCTCACGGAGTCCCCACAAATACCTTTTAACTGACACTTGAGTGTGCTTGGGAGTAAAATAGATGTATCCTGAATAGATTTCACCTTGATGTCAATACAATACAAATACTAACCACTGCTATAACTTTTATTACATGAATATAGCTCACAGTTACACAGTAATGACTAATTATGGGTAACAACATGTAGTGGTCAAGCATGGGCAAAGGAAACCAATCTGTATCTACAAGCTCATGCGAAAACCAGTTTTGATCTCTGGTCACATTAACTGTCTCATGGCAAGCAAAAGATTCTTCCCACTTCATGGGCAAAAACAGTAAATCACTCTCATTAAATGTGCTTTACATCAACCACCTCACGGGGTCCCCACAAATACCTCTCACCTGACATGTGACAGTGTGCTTGCTAGCAAATCAGTAAGGAACTGGCCCATCCCCCACCCATCAGGAACAGTTGCAAAGTCCCCTCAAATACCTCGAACCTGACATCTGAGAGTGTGCTTAACAGCAACTTTAAGAGTATAACTAACCTACTGCCCTTTTCAAGCACAATTAGTTTGACATTTAATAAACCAGGTAAGCCTTAAACTAACAAGTGGTACCTTGTTTGGTGAGGGTGGGCAGTCCAGTGCTTCCTCCTCAGTGTCGATGACAAGCTTAGCTTCAGAGGTTCCAGCCAAAGTTTCCTGTTCCAGTCTGAGGAAAAATTTCAACATTAACATCAGTACTTTAATCACCATAAAATTTATGTTAAGCTAAACAATTATGTGCAATATAAAAACAATATAGAATGCAAAAGGATTCTCTGAGTCCATGGACAAAAAAGGCTAAATTAATGTCTACAACCATGCATCATATTAACTGCCTCACGGAGTCCCCACAAGTACCTCTCACCTGACATGTGACAGTGTGTTTGCTAGCAAATCAGTAAATGTGCTTTATATCAACCACCTCACGGGGTCCCCACAAATACCTCTCACCTGACATGTGACAGTGTGCTTGCTATCAAATCAGCAAGAAACTGGCCCATCCCCCACCCATCAGGAACAGTGCACACAGTCCCCTCAAATACCTCGAACCTGACATCTGAGTGTTTAAGCCTTAAACTAACAAGTGGTACCTTGTTTGGTGAGGGTGGGCAGTCCAGTGCTTCCTCCTCAGTGTCGATGACAAGCTTAGCTTCAGAGGTTCCAGCCAAAGTTTCCTGTTCCAGTCTGAGGAAAAATTTCAACATTAACATCAGTACTTTAATCACCATAATATTTATGTTAAGCTAAACAATTATGTGCAATATGAAAACAATATAGAATGCAAAAGGATTCTCTGAGTCCATGGACAAAAAAGGCTAAATTAATGTCTACAACCATGCATCATATTAACTGCCTCACGGAGTCCCCACAAATACCTTTTAACTGACACTTGAGTGTGCTTGGGAGTAAAATAGATGTATCCTGAATAGATTTCACCTTGATGTTAATACAATACAAATACTAACCACTGCTATAACTTTTATTACATGAATATAACTCACAGTTACACAGTAATGACTAATTATGGGTAACAACATGTAGTGGTCAAGCATGGGCCAAGGAAACCAATCTGTATCTACAAGCTCATGTGAAAACCAGTTCTGATCTCTGGTCACATTAACTGTCTCATGGCAAGCAAAAGATTCTTCCCACTTCATGGGCAAAAACAGTAAATCGCTCTCATTAAATGTGCTTTATATCAACCACCAAACGGGGTCCCCACAAATACCTCTCACCTGACATGTGACAGTGTGCTTGCTAGCAAATCAGCAAGAAACTGGCCCATCCCCCACCCATCAGGAACAGTTGCAAAGTCCCCTCAAATACCTCGGACCTGACATCTGAGAGTGTGCTTAACAGCAACTTTAAGAGTATAACTAACCTACTGCCCTTTTCAAGCACAATTAGTTTGACATTTAATAAACCAGGTAAGCCTTAAACTAACAAGTGGTACCTTGTTTGGTGAGGGTGGGCAGTCCAGTGCTTCCTCCTCAGTGTCGATGACAAGCTTAGCTTCAGAGGTTCCAGCCAAAGTTTCCTGTTCCAGTCTGAGGAAAAATTTCAACATTAACATCAGTACTTTAATCACCATAAAATTTATGTTAAGCTAAACAATTATGTGCAATATAAAAACAATATAGAATGCAAAAGGATTCTCTGAGTCCATGGACAAAAAAGGCTAAATTAATGTCTACAACCATGCATCATATTAACTGCCTCACGGAGTCCCCACAAGTACCTCTCACCTGACATGTGACAGTGTGTTTGCTAGCAAATCAGTAAATGTGCTTTATATCAACCACCTCACGGGGTCCCCACAAATACCTCTCACCTGACATGTGACAGTGTGCTTGCTATCAAATCAGCAAGAAACTGGCCCATCCCCCACCCATCAGGAACAGTGCACACAGTCCCCTCAAATACCTCGAACCTGACATCTGAGTGTTTAAGCCTTAAACTAACAAGTGGTACCTTGTTTGGTGAGGATGGGCAGTCCAGTGCTTCCTCCTCAGTGTCGATGACAAGCTTAGCTTCAGAGGTTCCAGCCAAAGTTTCCTGTTCCAGTCTGAGGAAAAATTTCAACATTAACATCAGTACTTTAATCACCATAATATTTATGTTAAGCTAAACAATTATGTGCAATATGAAAACAATATAGAATGCAAAAGGATTCTCTGAGTCCATGGACAAAAAAGGCTAAATTAATGTCTACAACCATGCATCATATTAACTGCCTCACGGAGTCCCCACAAATACCTTTTAACTGACACTTGAGTGTGCTTGGGAGTAAAATAGATGTATCCTGAATAGATTTCACCTTGATGTTAATACAATACAAATACTAACCACTGCTATAACTTTTATTACATGAATATAACTCACAGTTACACAGTAATGACTAATTATGGGTAACAACATGTAGTGGTCAAGCATGGGCCAAGGAAACCAATCTGTATCTACAAGCTCATGTGAAAACCAGTTCTGATCTCTGGTCACATTAACTGTCTCATGGCAAGCAAAAGATTCTTCCCACTTCATGGGCAAAAACAGTAAATCACTCTCATTAAATGTGCTTTATATCAACCACCAAACGGGGTCCCCACAAATACCTCTCACCTGACATGTGACAGTGTGCTTGCTAGCAAATCAGCAAGAAACTGGCCCATCCCCCACCCATCAGGAACAGTTGCAAAGTCCCCTCAAATACCTCGGACCTGACATCTGAGAGTGTGCTTAACAGCAACTTTAAGAGTATAACTAACCTACTGCCCTTTTCAAGCACAATTAGTTTGACATTTAATAAACCAGGTAAGCCTTAAACTAACAAGTGGTACCTTGTTTGGTGAGGGTGGGCAGTCCAGTGCTTCCTCCTCAGTGTCGATGACAAGCTTAGCTTCAGAGGTTCCAGCCAAAGTTTCCTGTTCCAGTCTGAGGAAAAATTTCAACATTAACATCAGTACTTTAATCACCATAAAATTTATGTTAAGCTAAACAATTATGTGCAATATAAAAACAATATAGAATGCAAAAGGATTCTCTGAGTCCATGGACAAAAAAGGCTAAATTAATGTCTACAACCATGCATCATATTAACTGCCTCACGGAGTCCCCACAAGTACCTCTCACCTGACATGTGACAGTGTGTTTGCTAGCAAATCAGTAAATGTGCTTTATATCAACCACCTCACGGGGTCCCCACAAATACCTCTCACCTGACATGTGACAGTGTGCTTGCTATCAAATCAGCAAGAAACTGGCCCATCCCCCACCCATCAGGAACAGTGCACACAGTCCCCTCAAATACCTCGAACCTGACATCTGAGTGTTTAAGCCTTAAACTAACAAGTGGTACCTTGTTTGGTGAGGGTGGGCAGTCCAGTGCTTCCTCCTCAGTGTCGATGACAAGCTTAACTTCAGAGGTTCCGGCCAAAGTTTCCTGTTCCATAGCCTGAGGAACCTTTACAAACCTTTACTTCCAACTCTCCAGTTTTGTAAAGCTCTTTCGCTGCATGTTCAATCGCATCTGTTTCAGGGGTCTTCCTACGGCTCATTGTTGCATGAACACTAGAGTGACATGACCGTGTAGATGTTTCAAGACCCTTGAAAGAGGAGATGAAATGTCAAAATAGACATGTATAGCTTTGGTAATTTCATGGGATATATCACAAAAATAATAACATCACAACAGCAAGTCATTGTTGAAAAAAATCCATTCATTACAAGGTCTGATATATTTTTAACAGTTATAATGGGAGGTACTGAAGGGCGCTATTTGGCTCTGTTCAGACTGCAGGCAAATCAGATACCAATCAGATTTCTTTCCATACCTGATTTCTGGGCTGACTGTTTTTAGCAAGTGTCCAAATGCAATCTTGCTCTGTTCAGATTGGGCCACATTATTGGCCGATCTGACAGGTTGCTGTAGCAGCAAGTCGGGGCGGAGGCATTGTTCAGTGCGTGTAATGTGTGAGGTCATATAACTGCAACGACGGCAACAATGATGACAAGCATGGACGTTGTTTACCTTAGTGTATTGGCAGTGCCACTGTCTAGTAGAGATGGAGAAAATCTGTGACACAAGAGACATTGTCAACTTCTATATCCATTTTTTACTGCTCTGTAATGCGTCGCTCTTCCTTCTAGTGCGTTGCTCTTGCATCATGTACAGTGGCGTAATGGACTGCCATATCCGATCATTATGTTTGGAGCTCTTCAGATTGAGACGCATCTGTCCATGTCCAATACAAAACTACCTCCCGAATGCAGTTTCAATCTGTCCCGCAAAAATCAAATTTCATGTGGTATGGGACAGTTCAGACTACAAAAGAGACTTCCGATATCAATCTGGATGGGCTAAAAATCAGATATTGAGGACTGGTCTGTTGCAGATCACATGATGAACAATGCTTAAGATGTATATCGTTCAGTTCATCAAGTGTGTTTACATGTTACAGCAAAATCAGGCTTCACCACATTTCAAAGTCTTTCACAGAGAAGTTCACCATAGGGGAAAACAGTATTCATAGCTAGTGTTATTCAAGCATCAGTGATGTTTATGTCATCTTTGTATATATATGAGTTATTTGTCTAATTTACCACAAATGCTGTTCAAGCTGACAACTGAATAGTTTCCTGGTGTATTTTCTATACAAATGATTTAACAGCATCAGTTCACCATATCATTAAGAGTGTCCTTCTTAAGGAGACTATTGACTACATTATCAAACCCCTCACTCATATCCTCTCTCTGTCTCTCAAAACTGGAAATGTCCCCCAGGACTTAAAAATTGCAAAAGTTATACCCATTTTCAAGACAGGCAACTCCAAGGAATTCAGCAATTACAGGCCAATATCTATTCTACCATCCATATCCAAAATCTTGGAAAAACTAATCTATTCCAGATTATCAAATCACCTAGCAGTCAACAATATTCTACAGTATATCAACACCAATATGGTTTTCGCAAAAATCATTCCACTAAACACGCCCTTATACAACTCGTTAATTATATCTCATCAGCTCTTGATAATAAAACATTTGCCCTAGGAGTGTTCTTGGATCTGAGTAAGGCATTTGATACGGTTAGTCATGACATATTGATCGCAAAACTAAATAGATATGGAGTGGAGGATATTGCCCTGAAATGGTTCAGAAACTATCTCACAAATCGAGAACAATATGTCCATCTAGCTGGTTTTTCCTCCAAGAAATTATCAATATCGTATGGTGTTCCCCAAGAATCAATCCTGGGCCCTTTATTATTTTTAATTTATATTAACGATATGGCCATGACATGCACCAAACTCCTCCCAGTATTATTTGCAGATGATACCAACCTTGTAACTTCACACAAAGATTTCATTATTTTAATTCAAACCGTCAATCAAGAATTATCTTCTATCGCAAAATGGTTTCATTTGAACAAACTCACCCTCAATGTGAAAAAATGTAATTTCATGATCTTCTGTAATACAAACAAACATTATCCCATAGATTTAGCCAGAATAATTATTAATAATGCTGAAATAGAATTAGTTCACCGTACAAAATTTTTAGGAGTTATTATAGATAGCATTCTCAAATGGTCTGATCATATTGACCTTGACTCAAGAAGGTCTGCAAAAATGCTCGGCATATTGAGAAAGGTCTGTCACTTAATTCACTCCACAGCTCACTTAACTTTATATTAGTTTTATGTTTCCATTCATCAATTACTGCAACATCGTCTGGGCAGCTACATATCCTACATACTTAAGAAAACTATGTGTCATACAAAAAAAATACCTTAGAATGATTCCTCACTCTAACAGATATGCACCCTCGGCACCCCTATTCAACAAATACCAGGTACTATCCATTGACAAAATAAATATTTATCAAACATGCTTATTCACACACAAATTTATATATAGGAATCAAGAACTTCCAGTCACCCTACAGAATGTATTCACCCCCACTACACATGTCCATACATATCAAACTACATATAGCAACAACAGTCTACTTTTACCATATACCGACCTTCAAAACACCAATTCAACATCACTTTTAGAGGTTCTAAGCTCTGGAGTGAATTAAGCCCAACACTGCGATCAATATCCTCCTTCTCTGTTTTCAAAAATTGTCTAAAAAAATACTTCTGTCTTCCTGATCTTTGCATTTGTTCTTCTGACAGATGTGTTAATCCATTTTTTGTACTGATTGTGCGTGATTTGTCTTTGCTGCCTTCTTGTTTTTGGAATACGCAATTTTTTGTTGTTTTCTTCAGTTGATTGTTTGGCCTACATGTCTTAAATTTGATACAGGCAGGTGTGGAACTCTGTACAAGCCTAATAAGGCTTCGTTCCCACCTTGCACAGTTTTTGTACTTGTACTGAACATGTGCTAAACAAATAAACTAAACTAAATTACAATCAATTTAGGGTAGTTCACATTTGTCCTTACTTAGCATTACCTAACAATTCATGTAAAGACGGGTACACCTTTCGGACAAAGATTAATTTACCATCTATGACACTGAGTAACTTAAACTGGTAACTTTTGCCCCATAACTCACAGACTAGGATAACGTCACTTGTGTGGCTTTACCGGCCTGAACAGAGCTCAGCACAGACGCACGTGGTAATGTTTTGATGCTCCTCATGTGGCGGACAGGCGGTACTTTACCGGTATGAATGCCGATGTACACACAGCACAGCGATGTAAAATTAAAATATATACTAACGTTCAATTTAAGGCTGCTGCTTAGCTGACAAACCCCAAATAAAACCTTGTCACACTCGAACATCCTCTCCATTCAGTTGTCGGACCATAAATACTAAGAGCGACCCCAAATATTACAGCTAAATTTACTTTATCAACTTTATTAACATGTCCTGTTAGCAGCTAACAGTTAACATTATACTAGCCAGTAGTCAAATCCGCGCACAACTTACCGCAATCACATCGATCCCAGCCGTAAACTCTTTAGTATTGGTAAAATTAAGAAACGTCATGACTCACTGCCAGAAAATATGGCTTTGTGTGTCTGGAGTTTGACTCCGTACACATTTAATCACACGTTGAACCCTTAACTGCTTCTGGGGCGCACAACAAATACATCACGAATATATGTAGTCTCTAAGGTGCTTGTCGTCACGTTATTAATAGTGCCGTAATAGTCATGTTACGTGCACAAAAGTAATCACATTCTTATATTTGTCCTTCACAATAACAAGGAAGCATGAGATCTTTACAATTGTAGCTTCATAACAAACCACAAATAAAACCGATTAAGACTCAAACATATTCTCTATTCAGATGTCGGACCATAAATACAAATATAATAATGCCAATACTATTGCCAGGGGTACTAAGCATCATGAGCACGTCCGGTTACCGGTGAACATAGGAAACATTATCCTAACCAACTCGAGTCAAACACAATCGCATCAATCTCAGCTGTAAGCCCGTTTCATCATAAAGCATCAGTAAAATATGAAACGTTATAATTCACCATTAGAAGATATGTCAGGCCTCTTGCATATAACTTTCCTGTGTTAGTGTGTTTGGGGTATAAATCCGTACACCTTTGTCTTCGCATTACTATCTCAGTCCATTCTTCGGTGCACAATAAATCGTTAATAAATACCGCCAGGCTCCAGGGTAGTGTTCCCAAACGATCTCCTTATTTACACGATTAAAATAAAAGCTGAATGATGACGCTCTCGCCTCGTGGACAGGCTTCCGGCCTACCTGTCACCGCGTCCATAATAGTCACGTTTTCGTGTCATAAAGTAATCCAACACTCAGAATCGTCTCTCAAAACAGTAAGGAAGGGTTCAATTCTTCTCGAGTGTAACAGTAGCAAGCTGTTTTAAAGTCCAACCGCTGAGCCTTCTCCTCTATTGTGGGGAACCTCACCTGAAATGCGTTCGAGTGCAGTCACGTAAATAAGAGACTTTTGCATGTAAAGCTAAAAGACGGTTAATTTCTGATCGATTTTCACTTATTATCATTTTTCACTATTATTTTCACCAAGGATAGGTATTTTCTCTTTCGTGACATAACATTTTCAGGAAAATAACTCAAATAAACACACAATTTAAATCAATATATACAACACTATAGTTCACAAAATGATGTAAATTGCACCACTTGGTTTACCGTCACCAGAGCCAAATATGTTTAAAACATTTCTTTTACTCTGTATAATGTACAGTACACAACCGTGCTTGGGCATGCTGTAGAAAGAGCAGAGGCCAGGCCTTCATGGGGTGGAGGTGGGGGTAGGTTATGGTTACAGTTAGTCTGTTTAAGGTAGCTTAGTTTAGCTAAGGAATATGGAAAACCAATTACATAATTTTGTACAAATAAAAACCAGCACAACCAGGACAGGACTTGATAACATAAAACACACGCGTTTCCAGGCCAGTTGAGAGACATTGTCCCTCCAGCTAGTGTATTTAAGGTAGCTTAGCTGAGCTTAGCTAAAGAATATGGAGAAAATCAATTATATAATTTTGTACAAATAAATACAAGCACTACCAGGACAGGACTTGATAACATAAAACACACGCATTCCCAGGCAAGCCGTTAGACATAGTCCCTCCAGCAAATGTATTTAAGGTAGCTTAGCTTAGCTAAGGAATATGGAGAAAAACAATTATAGAATTTAACACAAATAAAAACCAGCACAACCAGGACAAGACTTGATAACATAAAACATATGCATTCCCAGGCAAGCCGAAAGATATTGTCCTTCCAACTAGTGTGTTTGAGGTAGCCTAGTTTAACGTAACTAAGGAACATGGAAAACCAATTATAGAATTTTGTACAAATAAAAACCAGCACATCAGGACAGGACTTGATAACATAAAACACAATTTTATGTTATTAATGTTTTCACAATACACAATTTTATCCAATTTGTATGTTATGTAATGACATATTTTCCTCCAGTATTAACAAAATATCTATTTGTCCATCCATCCGTCTATCTATCTATCTATCTATCTATCTATCTATCTATCTATCTATCTATCTATCTATCTATCTATCTATCTATCTATCTATGTAACTAGCTATCTAACTAGCTATCTATCTTCAATATAGCTAACTGGCTAGCTACAGTATCTAGCTATCTCTCTAGCTATCTATCTATCTAGCTATCTATCTATCTATCTATCTATCTAGCTACTGTCTGTCTATCTGACTAGCTATCTAGCTATCTGTCTATCTAGCTATCTGTGTAACTAGCTATCTATCTTCAGTATAGCTAACTGGCTAGCTACAGTATCTAGCTATCTCTCTAGCTAGCTATCTAGCTATCTTTCTATCTACCTATCTAGCTACTGTCTGTCTGTCTGTGTGACTAGCTATCTAGCTATCTGTCTATCTAGCTATCTAGCTATCTTGCTATCTTTATATCTATTTATCTATCTATCTAGCTACTGCCTGTCTGTCTGTCTGACTAGCTATTTATCTAGCTATCTGTCTAACTAGCTATCTATGTTCAATATAGCTATCTTGCTAACTATCTAGCTATCTCTCTAGCTAGTTATCTAGCTATCTTGCTATCTTTATATCTATTTATCTATCTATCTAGCTACTGCCTGTCTGTCTGTCTGACTAGCTATTTATCTAGCTATCTGTCTAACTAGCTATCTATGTTCAATATAGCTATCTTGCTAAC
Source organism: Antennarius striatus (assembly GCF_040054535.1). Classification (NCBI taxonomy): domain Eukaryota; kingdom Metazoa; phylum Chordata; class Actinopteri; order Lophiiformes; family Antennariidae; genus Antennarius; species Antennarius striatus. Next base: position 2,234,476 of record NC_090777.1, on the reverse strand, counting down.
TATCTAGCTATCTCTCTAGCTAGTTATCTAGCTATCTTGCTATCTTTATATCTATTTATCTATCTATCTAGCTACTGTCTGTCTGTCTGTGTGACTAGCTATCTAGCTATCTGTCTATCTAGCTATCTGTCTAACTAGCTATTTTTGTTCTATATAGCTATCTCGCTAACTATCTAGCTATCTCTCTAGCTAGTTATCTAGCTATCTTGCTATCTTTATATATATTTATCTATCTATCTGGCTACTGTCTATCTATCCATCTAGCTATCCATCTGCCTGTCTGTCTATCTGACTAGCTATCTAGCTATCTGTCTATCTAGCTATCTGTGTAACTAGCTATCTATCTTCAATATAGCTAACTGGCTAGCTACAGTATCTAGCTATCTCTCTAGCTAGCTATCTAGCTATCTTTCTATCTACCTATCTAGCTACTGTCTGTCTGTCTGTGTGACTAGCTATCTAGCTATCTGTCTATCTAGCTATCTCTCTAGCTAGTTATCTAGCTATCTTGCTATCTTTATATCTATTTATCTATCTATCTAGCTACTGCCTGTCTGTCTGTCTGACTAGCTATTTATCTAGCTATCTGTCTAACTAGCTATCTATGTTCAATATAGCTATCTCACTAACTATCTAGCTATCTCTCTAGCTAGTTATCTAGCTATCTTGCTATCTTTATATCTATTTATCTATCTATCTAGCTACTGCCTGTCTGTCTGTCTGACTAGCTATTTATCTAGCTATCTGTCTAACTAGCTATCTATGTTCAATATAGCTATCTCACTAACTATCTAGCTATCTCTCTAGCTAGTTATCTAGCTATCTTGCTATCTTTATATCTATTTATCTATCTAGCTACTGTCTGTCTGTCTGTCTGTCTGACTAGCTATCTAGCTATCTGTCTATCTAGCTATCTGTCTAACTAGCTATTTTTGTTCTATATAGCTATCTCGCTAACTATCTAGCTATCTCTCTAGCTAGTTATCTAGCTATCTTGCTATCTTTATATCTATTTATCTATCTATCTGGCTACTGTCTATCTATCCATCTAGCTAGTTACCTATCTAGCTCTCTACCTAGCTATCTCTATCAAGCTAGCTAGCTAGCTAGCTAGCTATATAAAATTAATCACTCAGCAGACAAAGCACTTCAATCGACAAAGAAACCCAACAAGACACTCCTAAAACAAAAAAAATAAAATAAACTGAAAGCATGGCTTACCTCAAAGTTGGCAGGAGTTGCTCCTCCACTTAATTTATCCCAAACTCTTCTCCTTAGTGATTTAATCCATGCCATGCGGTCTGTTCATGTTGGTAGATGAAGGAGCATGTGTTTGTTACAGTCAGTAACAGTCGGTAAGGGCGGGTAATGGTGGAGAGACATCTCCACCCGCCTGAAATGTCCCTTTGTCCAATCTAACTAACCCATGCTGACGTCACATCCGGAAGTGTGCTTAAGTGTGTGTTGTGTGCAATTGTTGCTCCTGCCTACAGGGGGCGAACGAGAGTAGACCCGCTAAGCACACTTAAGCACAGAACCAGTGCTGTTGGTGAATTATGAGACTTTCTTTCAAACTTTGGCGGGTAAGTCTATATACCTATCTATAAGTGAATCTATGGTCAGAATGGTGAGGACCGGCATTTTGGTCCCCACAAAGATTTTGGTCCCCACGGCGTGATTGTGTTATCAGGTGGTGGTCCCCGCGACGTAATAATGACAAACACACACACACACACACACACACACACACACACACACACACACACACACACTTAATCCCCGACAGAAGAGTCGTGACTGTTTGTCGGCGTTATTCCGATGTGAAGCGACTTGAGGTGGTTTAATGAACTGGGGGCCGTCGGCGGGCCCCCGGGCTCCTGCAGGACCTCAAACCAAACACATGGGTCATAAACGAGGGGACGGCGGCGCTACAGGGGGAACTAATAGCCCTCCGTCATCTGGTTTTCATTCGAAAGAGGATGTGTGTTTTGGATTAAATTGACATTGATTCCTCTGTTTTTCCTAAGACCCAGAAAGCCGTTACAGCCCCCTCCATAAAGGAGGTGTGTGGACTGAACCCCCCCTCCATCTGCAGGATCAGGTCCTGCCTGGTAGAGAGATGGAATCTCTCCTATTAGCTTCACGTCTGTTTGAGGTGCAGGTAAATTATACAGCGCCCCCCGCCCCCCCCACAGGGTCGTGAGCCGCGTGTTGTGATCTTGCGTTGCTTCCACCTTGTTGACTCCCTGACATCTTTGTGGGGTGTGGGGGGGTTGTAGAGTGGGGTGGGGTGGTGACTCAGGAACCAGAGCGCCGCCGCTGCGACAGCAGTGTTCTGCTTCACGCTACACCGCCTCCTGCCCCCGCCTCCTGCCCCCGCCTCCTGCCCCCGCCTCCTGCCCCCCGCCCAGCATTATTATGCTGCCAACACGTCCAATTACAAGGAGCCGTGTGGGACGTGCAACAGCAAGTAAACAGAGGCGGCGTGCATGTGGGCGTGCACGGGGGCGTGCACGGGGGCGTGCACGTGTCCTGGCACAAATGGATGACAGTCAAGACCAGACAGAAGGTCCTGGACCACATCCGGACCGGACGGAGCTCTGACAGAGATGGATGCTGCAGGAAAGACGCCACAAACTCTGATTTCAACAAGTTTGATCACCAAAACCTACATTCAGTTTTATCCGCACCACAAGGACCTAAAGCCTTTCATGTTCACAAACACCAACAGTGCGTCTTATAATCCAGTGTGTCTTATACATGGAAACATGTAGAATAAGCCATTCATTGGGGTGCGCCTTATAGTCCAGTGCGCCTTATAGTGTGGAAAATACTGTAATCACCGCCATTAGAGGAGGAATCATCAATTCAGCATCTAGCAGGGCCTGCTGAGGTCAAACAGCTACTCAAAGGTCATGTGGGAGGTGTCAGACACCTGATTGGTCAACGCCCAGCATGCATAGAGTGTGCTGAGGGAGAAACTTTAGGATCTGCTTGAAATCTAGGTTTCTATTAATCCCAGTGACCTTGGAGGATTTGAAGTCTCAGTCAGTGGATATCTCTGACGCTCCTGACGCTCCATTCCTGGGGTTCTGTGTTCACCAGGGGGGAGTAAATGGTCAGGAGAATCCGAAGCAAACGGCCTCTGGCCCCAGCTGCTGACAGTCAACACATCTCAACGCAGCTTTGAGGGAAAACAAGGTGGAATCAATCCAAAGAGAAGCTCCTTTCAACTCAACGTGAACCTTTGAGGATCAGGTGGAGGTTTCCGACCCTGAAGCCACATCTGTTCTATAAGCGCCCTGTACGTCTGACCCTGTGCAGGAGCCAGCTGCTCCCCAGTCCGGGGCCAAAGGGACTAATCTGTTCTCAGGGGCCAGAAAGAGCTTAAACCTGGAAGAGGAAGCCGGGGTCTTAACATGAATCCTCAGCTCCACCCCCCCCCCCCGTCTAGTGTTTGTGCTGAGGATTATTTCCTTAGCAGAGCAGAGTTCAGGCCTTACAATGAGTTAAGTCTGCAGAGACACTAGTCTCTGGACTCCTTTGAGGTTTCCAGGCGACTGTTGGGATTTTTAGTTGACAGCTGCAAACGTAGGGTTCAGGGAATCTACGCTCCGAGTCAGACTGATGCTCATCCAACGGTTAGATGGATGTCTTCAGACACACGAGGGCATCCATCAATCTCAGGCCTGAAATTAGTCAAATCAAACAGAGCCACAGAAGTTAGAGAAGCGAAAAGTGTGTTTGATGGAGTGTGTTTCCCCATTCCACACGTTACATCACAGCGACGGATCGATGCGGCGCCGTTTGATGCATCAGCAGCAGATACACAGCCGTAGATCGCAATTACACACCTGCACGCAAGGCAGGAGCTGAACCGCAGCGCAGCAAATGATCCACACACAGCTGAACGCCGCTGCTAAATGGTTTGGAAAATAGCCCTGGTTTACACCGAAGATAAAACTGTACGAGCGAGGACCAGACAGAAGGGGGGGGGGGGTGGCAAATAGTCTAAGAGAGGAAGAGGAGGAGAGACTTTCAAGGACATTCCAAGTCACCACAGGTTTATATCGATCTGAACGTGAGTGTTTGCCTGAATCCTACTGGCGTCACCGTGGGGCTGGTGTGTGGAGTTCATGTTACCTCCAGAAAGCAGTGCATCCTGGGATGCACCTCACGAAAAATGTGTGCATCCCAACATGACGCTTGAGCATCTCAACAATAATAACAGAATATGTACGGTAGAACCGTACGCAAGGATTGAGTTTAACCAATAGTTAAACTAAACAAACTGTTAAGTTAAACGTTTTTATTAATAAGATCGTAACTGTGAAGAGAAAAAAAGAGTCAAACTATATATTAGTTTTATCAAAATGTTAAAGCCTGGTAGTCGTTTAAAAAAAGCGTTTTAGAAATAAAGATGTAACGCAGGTTTTTTTTACTTTACTTTTGCTTTTCACTCAATATTTTTCTTTGCCTTTAATTCATATTTTCTCCTGTGGACACTGAACCAAGAACCTTCACACACATTTAGTAATATCTGTAGTAATACTTGTAGTAATATCTGTATTAATATCTGTAGTAATGTCTGTAGTAATATCTGTAGTAAAATCTGTAATAATATCTGTAGTGATACCTGTAGTAACACCTGTAGTAATACCTGTAGTAATACCTGTAGTAATACCTGTAGTAATATCTGTAGTAATATCTGTAGTGATACCTGTAGTAATATCTGTAGTAATATCTGTAGTAACATCTGTAGTAATATCTGTAGTAGTATCTGTAGTAATATCTGTAGTAATATCTGTAGTAATATCTGTAGTGATACCTGTAGTAATATCTGTAGTAATATCTGTAGTAATATCTGTAGTAATATCTGTAGTAGTATCTGTAGTAATATCTGTAGTAATATCTGTAGTAATATCTGTAGTGATACCTGTAGTAATATCTGTAGTAATATCTGTAGTAATATCTGTAGTAATATCTGTAGTAGTATCTGTAGTAATATCTGTAGTAATATCTGTAGTAATATCTGTAGCAATACCTGTACTAATATCTGTAGTAATATCTGTAGTAATATCTGTAGTAGTATCTGTATTAATATCTGTAGTAATACCTGTAGTAATACCTGTAGTAATATCTGTAGTAATATCTGTAGTAATACCTGTCTGTTTTTCTGCATTAACTTGTTCTCTGGGGGGTCGAACTAACTCCTCTCTCACTGCAGCTTAGAACCAGCACACCTGTTGCTGATTGGTCGATTTTAATCAGACAGAATCACACAGGTGAATCACACAGGTGAGTCACACAGGTGAATCACACAGGTGAGTCACACAGGTGAGTCACACAGGTGAATCACACAGGTGAGTCACACAGGTGAAACACACAGGTGAATCACACAGGTGAATCACACAGGTGAGTCACACAGGTGAGTCACACAGGTGAGTCACACAGGTGAGTCACACAGGTGAATCACACAGGTGAGTCACACAGGTGAGTCACACAGGTGAGTCTGGTGACCAGAAACTGGCTCCAGATCAGAACACACTGAATCTTTCTGCTGGATGAGGAACATTTACAGCTGGTGTCCCAGAGACTCTCGGTCTGACCATCGTGTGTCTCTGTCAGAGAATGTGTGTCAGAGACCAAAAACACACGCAAATGACAACCCTGTGTGTGTTACCCCGTGTGTTACCCCGTGTGTTACCCTGTGTGTTACCCTGTGTGTTACCCTGTGTGTTACCCCGTGTGTTACCCCGTGTGTTACCCCATGTGTTACCCCGTGTGTTACCCCGTGTGTTACCCCGTGTGTTACCCCGTGTGTTACCCTGTGTGTTACCGTGTGTGTTACCCCGTGTGTTACTCTGTGTGTTAACCCGTGTGTTACCCCGTGTGTTACCCCGTGTGTTACTCTGTGTGTTAACCCGTGTGTTACCCCGTGTGTTACCCTGTGTGTTACCCCGTGTGTTACCCCGTGTGTTACCCCATGTGTTACCCCGTGTGTTACCCCGTGTGTTACCCCGTGTGTTACCCTGTGTGTTACCGTGTGTGTTACCCCGTGTGTTACTCTGTGTGTTAACCCGTGTGTTACCCCGTGTGTTACCCCGTGTGTTACCCTGTGTGTTACCCCGTGTGTTACCCCGTGTGTTACCCTGTGTGTTACCCCGTGTGTTACCCCGTGTGTTACCCCGTGTGTTACCCTGTGTGTTACCCTGTGTGTTACCCCGTGTGTTACCCCGTGTGTTACCCCATGTGTTACCCCGTGTGTTACCCCGTGTGTTACCCCGTGTGTTACCCCGTGTGTTACCCTGTGTGTTACCGTGTGTGTTACCCCGTGTGTTACTCTGTGTGTTAACCCGTGTGTTACCCCGTGTGTTACCCCGTGTGTTACTCTGTGTGTTAACCCGTGTGTTACCCCGTGTGTTACCCCGTGTGTTACTCTGTGTGTTAACCCGTGTGTTGCCCTGTGCTGTGCTGTTCCGTGACCAGCATCACGCTGAGGCTGTAACCACACGGAGGTGTTTGTGAGGAGAAACAGGGTCTGATCTGGGTTTCAGAGACCAGGACAGGAAGTCAGGAAACACAGACGACTAAAGTTTGTGTTTAGGAGCTCACAAACAGGAAGTGGTTTCTGCTTCACTTAAAGTGTCCGTGTTTACAGGGACGGTTCACTGGTGGAACATTCACCTGACACACACACTTCACCTGACACACACACTTCATCTGACACACACACTTCATGCATCTGACAAAACCCTCAGACCACGGTCTCCTGCATAATTAGGTCAGCTGTGACACACACACACACGCACACACACACACACACACACACACACACACACACACACACACACACACACACACACACTCACCTAGACAATTGTGGCCATCGTGTGCCAAGCGGAAGCCATCATAGCATGTGCACCTGTAATTTCCTGGGATGTTGATGCACTCGTGGACGCAGCCGCCGTTGTACTCGGTCGCACACTCGTCCACATCTGAAGGAGAGAGAAACGGCGTGAGAGCAGGACCTTCTACACGTGACAGAAGGACCTTCTAGACGTGACAGCAGGACCTTCAACACGTGACAGCAGGACCTTCAACACGTGACAGCAGGACCTTCTACACGTGACAGCAGGACCTTCTAGACGTGACAGCAGGACCTTCAACACGTGACAGCAGGACCTTCAACACGTGACAGCAGGACCTTCAACACGTGACAGCAGGACCTTCAACACGTGACAGCAGGACCTTCAACACGTGAGAGCAGGACCTTCAACACGTGACAGCAGGACCTTCAACACGTGACAGCAGGACCTTCAACACGTGACAGCAGGACATTCAACACGTGAGAGCAGGACCTTCAACACGTGAGAGCAGGACCTTCAACACGTGAGAGCAGGACCTTCAACACGTGACAGCAGGACCTTCAACACGTGACAGCAGGACCTTCAACACGTGAGAGCAGGACCTTATACACGTGACAGCAGGACCTTCTACACGTGACAGCAGGACCTTCAACACGTGACAGCAGGACCTTCAACACGTGACAGCAGGACCTTCAACACGTGACAGCAGGACCTTCAACACGTGACAGCAGGACCTTCAACACGTGACAGCAGGACCTTCTACACGTGACAGCAGGACCTTCTAGACGTGACAGCAGGACCTTCAACACGTGACAGCAGGACCTTCAACACGTGACAGCAGGACCTTCAACACGTGACAGCAGGACCTTCAACACGTGACAGCAGGACCTTCAACACGTGAGAGCAGGACCTTCAACACGTGACAGCAGGACCTTCAACACGTGACAGCAGGACCTTCAACACGTGACAGCAGGACCTTCAACACGTGACAGCAGGACCTTCAACACGTGACAGCAGGACCTTCTACACGTGAGAGCAGGACCTTCAACACGTGACAGCAGGACCTTCAACACGTGACAGCAGGACCTTCAACACGTGAGAGCAGGACCTTATACACGTGACAGCAGGACCTTCAACACGTGACAGCAGGACCTTCTACACGTGACAGCAGGACCTTCAACACGTGACAGCAGGACCTTCAACACGTGACAGCAGGACCTTCAACACGTGACAGCAGGACCTTCAACACGTGACAGCAGGACCTTCTACACGTGACAGCAGGACCTTCTACACGTGACAGCAGGACCTTCAACACGTGACAGCAGGACCTTCTACACGTGACAGCAGGACCTTCTACACGTGACAGCAGGACCTTCTATACGTGACAGCAGGACCTTCTACACGTGAGAGCAGGACCTTCAACACGTGACAGCAGGACCTTCTACACGTGACAGCAGGACCTTCAACACGTGACAGCAGGACCTTCAACACGTGACAGCAGGACATTCAACACGTGACAGCAGGACCTTCTACACGTGACAGCAGGACCTTCTATACGTGACAGCAGGACCTTCAACACGTGACAGCAGGACCTTCTACACGTGACAGCAGGACCTTCTATACGTGACAGCAGGACCTTCAACACGTGACAGCAGGACATTCAACACGTGACAGCAGGACCTTCTACACGTGACAGCAGGACATTCAACACGTGACAGCAGGACCTTCTACACGTGACAGCAGGACCTTCTATACGTGACAGCAGGACCTTCAACACGTGACAGCAGGACCTTCTACACGTGACAGCAGGACCTTCTATACGTGACAGCAGGACCTTCTACACGTGACAGCAGGACCTTCTACACGTGACAGCAGGACCTTCTACACGTGTGACCATCAGTTCCACTCACATCTGCGTTCCTGAGCCGAACGCCAACAAATTAATAAAGCAGCAAAAACTAGCAAAGACAGTAAAAGTGCTGGTGTGGCTCCTCACAGAATCAGAAAGTGAACCAGCAGCAGCTCCAAATTAATTAACACCTTATTTCTAACTGCGCTAATTGGTACAAAAGAAGACCTTGTGGTTTCACAAGTCTTGATGACAGCATTAATTAAAGAGCGGTCTGACGTGTTCAGCAGAAAGAGAACTAGACCTACTAACAAGATGAAAGAACAATGAATAAAAAATTTAAGTTCACATCTAGACCAGGGGGGTCAAACTCATCTCACCGGGGGCCACGTCAGTATAACGGCTGTCCTCAAAGGGCCAGATGTAACTAATGAATGTAACTAAATGTAACTCAGTGTAATGTAACTAAATGTAACTACTCCTTAATGTAACTAATAAATGTAACTAAATGTAACTCAGTGTAATGTAACTAAATGTAACTACTCCTTAATGTAACTAATAAATGTAACTAAATGTAACTCAATGTAATGTAACTAAATGTAACTACTCCTTAATGTAACTAATAATGTAACTAAATGTAACTACTCCTTAATGTAACTAATAATGTAACTAAATGTAACTCAGTGTAATGTAACTAAATGTAACTACTCCTTAATGTTACTAATAAATGTAACTAAATGTAACTCAGTGTAATGTAACTAAATGTAACTACTCCTTAATGTAACTAATAAATGTAACTAAATGTAACTCAGTGTAATGTAACTAAATGTAACTACTCCTTAATGTAACTAATAAATGTAACTAAATGTAAATCAGTGTAATGTAACTAAATGTAACTACTCCTTAATGTAACTAATAAATGTAACTAAATGTAACTACTCCTTAATGTAACTAATAAATGTAACTAAATGTAACTCAGTGTAATGTAACTAAATGTAACTACTCCTTAATGTAACTAATAAATGTAACTAAATGTAACTCAGTGTAATGTAACTAAATGTAACTACTCCTTAATGTAACTAATAAATGTAACTAAATGTAACTCAGTGTAATGTAATTAAATGTAACTACTCCTTAATGTAACTAATAAATGTAACTAAATGTAACTCAGTGTAATGTAACTAAATGTAACTACTCCTAATGTAACTAATAAATGTAACTAAATGTAACTCAGTGTAATGTAACTAAATGTAACTACTCCTTAATGTTAAATAACTGAATTTCTGACTGATTCTAGTTCCAAACATTACAGTTAGACAGAAAAAACATGTTTGTTTGTTTCTCTGTTCTAACATAAATCCTTTTCATTTGTCAGGTTATTAAACCCACAGAACTCCATCAATCAAGGATCAAACTATCAATCAATAAAGAAAAACAACATCAGACACAAGTTAGGATGTTAACTTTGTTCACTACGTTTAGTTAGAGTTAAAATGGGCTGAACTACTGCATTGTGGGAAATGTAGTTTTTGTTCAAAGCACACTGACCTATTTATTTTAGACACTCTGACCTTTTCTGCTCTCACGGGCCACATTGAATGATGTGGGGGGCCACATTTGGCCCCTGGGCCTTGAGTTTGACACATGTGATTTAGACTCACATCTCATGGACAGATTAATACAGATAAACTACTAGTGAACTAAACCATCAGTGTGTATTTTCAGTCAGAATGAGGCCAGATATCAGAGTTTTTATTCATCTATCATCTCATCTCATGGTGACAAACAAACAGTTTTCACCAGTTTTAAAATCTGACCAACGTGAAGCTGTTTGCTGCTCTAATGTTTTGTCCCACCTCTGGGGGGGTCATCAGGGGTTTTAATGGGGTAAGACAGGGTAACTAGGAGCTTCACTGATCCGTCTGAACACATGTAGTAGAATGAGATTCTGTTCAGGGTGTAAGTACCTCCTTGCTGTCCAGTGCGGGGCAAATAGAACCCACTATTGCCCATCAGAATGAACCCACCCACCCCTGGAGTTGATGTGAAGTGAGGGGCTGCGATGGATGTGGGGGGGCAGAGATAAAGAGCGGGTGCTGATGGCTGCGTCAGCCTGAGTGGGGGTGTCTGTTACGGTTAAGATAACGGCTGCAGAGGAACCAGAAGCTGCCCCCCCCTCCCACTTCACTTCCTGGCCCATTTAGGGCCCGTGATCCTGGGGAGCGTCTCTCTGACTCGGGGCTTAATGGGACCTGACAGCGGAGGGATGGGACGGAACAAAGAGACGCTCTCCTGCTCCGTCCCACACATCTGTCATCCCCCCATCACAGCATCCATCACAGCATCCATCACAGCATCCATCACAGCATCCATCACGCGTCACTCTGAGCCCCCAGATAACCAGAGTGCCCCCCCCCCATACCGATCCGCTTCAGTGTGACGCCTGTCACATCTCCCTTCTGTCTCCTCACCAACAAAGCCTCCACTCATATCTACTGACGACGAGAAACACGTTTAGGTTTAATTCCTGATTCTCATCTTCTGTACGATCAAATAAATTAGAAACAAAGTCCAGAAGCAGCTGGAGCAACATAAAGAAATAAATCAGAAGAACAAAACCCAGGGGGAGAAGATGGAAAATTAAATGCTGGTGAAAACAAATAATAAAAATAAAAATAATAATTTGGCATGGTGGGGCAACAGGGCATGAACCAAAGAGGGCAAAAAACAAAGGGTACAGCAGTTAAAAGGTAAAAATGACCATTATTTTTATTCTTTATTGCATTTATTGTTTTTTACGTTATGCACAACTCTCATTTATTGTGTAATAATCTAGTTGTAACATGTATTTGTTACATGTTTTGATGCATTTTTATGCTTTATAAAACATTTCTGTCTGAATTTTGGGGGGTTTGGAACGGATTAGGGCATTTACATGGAAAACGCGTCTCTACTTATGGAATTTCTTCCAGAACCAATTAATTAAAATAACAATAACAATAACAATAACAATTATTATTATTATTATTATTATTATTATTATTATTATTATTATTATTATTATTATTATTATATATTATTATTACTATTATTATTGATAATAATAATGATAATGATAATAATAATAATAATAATAATAATAATAATAATGATAATGATAATGATAATGATAATGATAATAATAATAATAATAACAATAATAATAATAATAATAATGATAAATAGTAATAATAATAATATCTTGCAGGCCTCTTCCAAACAGTCAAGGTGCAGAATGAGTTTGTTCATTATAATATACTGTATGTGCTGAAGGCTCTGAAGGGATTTAATGAAAACACGGGAGTGTATTTTTGGTGACATGGAAATTATAAGTACAGTGAGGCGTCTCCAGAGAACGACTCCTAGAGAGAAACAAGTTCATTTAGAGACTGATGGAGAGCTGAGGAAGAAGGAGAACAAGATGAAGACCAGGAGGATTTGGGTCCTGACAATAAACCAGCTTCAAAGCTAAATCCTACACACGTATGTTCACAGGAATCACTGAGCTGACAGCACCGATGCTCCAAAGCAACACCAACAGTTTCATGGAGGCTCAGAATAGAGTCACAGAGAAACCAGGACCCTCAGCTCCGACACCGACGCAGAGCTGGAAGATCCACACCCGTGTGTCCGGGTTCACTGTCAAAGTTAGACAGATTAGTACAGAAAATGTGAGGATTTTTAATCTCTCTCTGACAAACATCATCCCCAAACAAACAGGATGTATTCAAAATGTTCTCTGAACCCTTCAGAATAAATTTCTACGTAAAACCAGGATTTATGGCTTTATGAGACCTGACTCAAAGAAAGTATGTGCCCACTCAGAGAAATGAAAGAAGACTTTTACGGATGGAGAGTCATGTGATCTGTTTTTTCTTCATGTCACATTCAACCAGGTCACCCACGTCTATAGATCCAGAGTGAACCACCGTCGGGACTCGATTTAAATCAACCAATAGGGAACGGCAGTTTTTATCGTCATAAGAGACGGATAAAATGTACAACAGGCAACACTCCGAGTGTGATGCCACCATATCTGCCTTGAAACAAACCTCTGGTTCCATGGAAAGCCTAACACACACACACACACATATTTTTCAATAGATCCAATAAAGCACACTTTATGACCGACAGGCTGAAGGCCATGAAAAACACCTGGTCAACGAAAATGAAAGAATAATAATAGTAAGAGGGAAAGAAATGACATTGCAAAATATGGTTTTGTAATAACACTAATAAAAATTGTAGGATATAATGATGTGGAGGCTTTGAGAAGGCTAGGAAAACAGAAACGTGTCTGACGGCAGCGACGTCGGCCTCCGGCGCTGGAAATATTCCTGACTGCTTGGCGGAGCGTCGAGACAGAAGCTCTGGAGTAAAGCTTTACGTTCAGAGGAACAGGACCAATCAGATCACTGGGCCGCACCGACAGACAGGCTGCAGACGGGCGTGTCCCCTACCACAGGTGACCCTCTTACCTTCACAGTGTTTGCCGTCCCCCTTGTAGCCCGACTTGCAGATACACTTGTAGGACTTCAGGGTGTTCTGGCAGATGGCATCGATGCTGCAGTTGTCCAGCGCTTCGGCACACTCGTCCACATCTGGACAGGAAGAAACACACGGGGGGTTTGGTTAGACCACATGTCAAACCCAAGACCCAGCTGAACCCCCAAACTATTTTAGTGAGAGAAAAGCAGGTATGATCTCTTTTCAGGTCCAAAATACCTCATGAACAATAAATATAACGACTATTTGACCCCCAACAGAGGCTGTGTCTCGAATTTCAGCCCCTTGTTTGAAACCCCTGGGTTACACCCTGAAGCTGAGGAGGTCAAGATGATGGGAATGAGGCTTTGAGGGGGGGTAACCAACCCTACCAACCCCAAACTAAACTGACTCGACTAAACTAAACAAACCTGACTTGTTTAAACCAGAAGCAGCTGTGAGCAGAGTGTTTGGACTTCATTACATTCTTTAACTGATCTCCAGAATTTGTTCTCTCGTTCCTGAACACCACAAAATAAGGATTTCTTTTTTTGGACATTTTTAAAAAAAATTTTATGAATTGTTCTTGATCAAAAAACGGGTACATTTGCATGACAGTAATCCCTCGCTTATTCACGCTTCAAGATGCGCGGCTTCATTACATCACAGATTTTTAGTAGGTAGTCACGTGATACCGTACGTGCATGCTATTGGCTGACAGCATCCGGAAGTGCGCTACGTTCTGAGTCTCACAGAACTTGGCGCACTTCCACGTATTTAAGAAACACTTTTCTTTAATACAAACATGCTTTAAACAGTCTATCAGAGTGTTTTAAAGGTAACACAGATAGAAGGTGGTTTAATATCAGTATGGGGGGGGTTCAGAAATGTTTAAATTACCCTAAACAATAAGATAAATAGATTGCCATTATATCACGAAATTTTGTTTTTCAAGGGTGGTCGTGGAACGCATTAACCGCGACGAACGAGGGATTACTGTACTGGTACCCACGAGTGAATCCTAGATCCAGACAGCAATCCAGGTTCACCGGATTGAAATAAATCGGGAGTTTGGGAGAAAAATAGTCTTTACGTGTGTATTCACTATGTCTTTTCTTGCTTTTTTGTATACGTGCGTCTTCACTTTCAGTTAGCGACGGTGACATCGCGGTTGCATTTGGTAGTTTGTAGGGCTTCTGCAGAGATTAGGAGGCACTTTGGTCACCCTGAGATGGGCAAATATACGGGGGTTTCCCACCCAACTGGTCAAGGTGGGTGACTGCCCTCCAGAGTCTGGGTCCTGCCCGGAGTTTCTTCCTCAATGAGGGAGTTTTCCCTTGCCGCTGTTGCTTATGCTAACTCTGGAGGGTTCCTTTGGTTTCTGTTGGATTCTGTTGGGTTTTGTTGGGTTCTATTGGGTTCTGTTGGGTTTTATTGGGTTTTGTTGGGTTCTGTTGGGTTTTGTTGTGTTCTATTGGGTTTTGTTGGTACTTTTGGGTTTTGTTGGGTTCTATTGGGTTTTGTTGGGTTCTGTCGGTATCTATTGGGTTCTGTTGGTTTCTATTGGGTTCTGTTGGGTTCTGTTAGGTTGTGTTAGGTTTTGTTGGGTACTGTTGGGTGTTGTAGGGTTCTATTGGGTTTTGTTGGGTTCTGTTGGGTTTTATTGGGTTCTGTTGGTTTCTGTTGCCTGTTGGATAGGACGTTGGCGGGTGCACACGCTCCTCTCTCCCGCTAGAGTGGTTCTTGAGTGTTTTTTTACTGCCTGTGTTTTTTCACTGTATATATGGTACATTTGACAATACAGTTGACTATGACTGTACATTTGTATACAGCAGGGGTTAGTGTTTTCTTGGTTTCTATGGTAACAAAAAGAGCTAGAAATGTGCAACTACAACCGATGTGCAGCTGAGATAATGAGGATTCAGATGGTTTCAGCGGTGATGGATTACAGGAGACAGCGAGGCTTTCTAGCTTTATACATACATTTAATCACCTCCACAGAGGAGGTGATGTTTTCACTGTGTCGACTCGTTTGATGGTTCGTCAGGAAAGATGTGTAAAACCGACTCAGAGATCCATGAAACGGCATGAAAACTGGGTGAAGTTTTTATGCCAGACGAGACACCATTAAAACTGGGGCAGGCATGAAGAACGGAGCGAAACCAGGTTTGTTTGTTTTTCGATTTTTTTTTTATCCTCCTGAATGTTGCAACAAGACAGTAATGTTCACGAATCCCGATGAAGAAAACAAGACCTGATGACGATTGTCTACTAAAATATATATGGGTACTGAAAATGGCAAGACTAAACATCTTATTTAAGGTGGACTGCCTGTCAGAGCCCTGTAGATAGGGGGGAGGAACACATATCTTATAATGGGGGTGCAGTGAGGATGCAAACGGATTTAACTGGAAGCCGATCAGGTCTTGTCATGGAGCCCCTCACACCCCCGTTAACTGGACCAGGTGTGGAGGATTATCTCCTGCACACGGGGGGAAGAGCATCTTAACAAGGTTTACATAGCTTCCAATGTCCACCCTGATCATAAGCCTCTGGGGGGGGTGGTCGGCTGATCCCAGGAGGAAACGACCTGCAGCACAAACCTGAGCTACAGCAGCTGGTTCCTCCAGCGGGGGTGGGGGTGGGGGGGTCAGGACACGTCTGCGGACCAAATGACTCGAGCTTCAACACATTCATTCAGGTCATGTTGTGGAACGGAGGACAGATTATTGCTGCTGCAGGAGAACAGGAAGTTCACCCCGCTCAAATCGACCAATCAGCTCCAGCGAAACCTGATCGCTGAAATAGTGCGAAAGCATAGTGGGGAGTGTGAATGAGGTTTACACCACTGGTAGCAGCTCCGTTTGGTGCAGCGAATTATAAATATATATTTATAAGTCACCATGTGTCACACGGTGAAGATTAATAAAGATCCATTCATTTAAAAAACTTGTTTATTCAGAACACGTTAAGAATCACGGCTCGGTTGAGGCGTCAGAGGAGATGGTCAGATTAGAGAAGAGATTATAGTTTAAGCTTTGGTGAATATTATGGGATGCATGGTGAATGAAGGCGTCGGGGATGCCGGAGTATGATAGATGGATTACAGACAGACGGAACAGGAAAGAGCTTCAGAAAAAAGACACGCCCAATGAGGGGCGCTGTGGAGCAGAAGCTCAGGACCTCAGGACGTCAGCTGACACCAACTCATGTCGTTGGCATTTTGCTAATTACATTTCAATATCGAGATGCACGAAAGAATGGATTACACAGCCACCCTAGGGCACATGTGTCAAACTCAAGGCCCGGGGGCCAAATGTGGACCTCCACATCATTTTATGTGGCCTGCGAGAACATAAAAGGTCAGAGTGTTAAAAAATAAAGATTAGAAAAGTGTGCTCTCGCTAAAAACTACATTTCCCACAATGCAGTAATTAAGTCGTTTTTAACTGACAAAAAGGTAACAGATAATGATAAATTCAGAGTTATTTAACATTAAGGAGTAGTTATATTTAGTTACATTACACTGAGTTACATTTAGTTACATTTATTAGTTACATTAAGGAGTAGTTACATTTAGTTACATTACACTGAGTTACATTTAGTTACATTTATTAGTTACATTAAGGAGTAGTTACATTTAGTTACATTACACTGAGTTACATTTAGTTACATTTATTAGTTACATTAAGGAGTAGTTACATTTAGTTACATTACACTGAGTTACATTTGGTTACATTTATTAGTTACATTAAGGAGTAGTTACATTTAGTTACATTACACTGAGTTACATTTAGTTACATTTATTAGTTACATTAAGGAGTAGTTACATTTAGTTACATTACACTGAGTTACACTGAGTTACATTTGGTTACATTTATTAGTTACATCTGAACCTTTGTGATGCTGATGTGGTCCTCAGTGAAAATGAGTTTAACCCCCCCTGACCTGGGGGGAGGAACTGTAAATCCATCCGATAGCTCCAAAAAGATTTTAAACATGATCTTACTGGTGGCTCGAGGGGAAAAGAGAAGTAATCTCATTAAGATTCCTCGTCTGCAGAGCGTCCAGGAGGAAAACATCACCTCCTCCGTCCAGCAGGTAAAGTTCTCAGGCTGGAATCGAGTGAACAGACGGTCCTACAGCCGCGCTAGAAGGAAATATCTGAGTCTAAAACAGCTAAACAAATGTTGATCTGACCAAATATTAGCTTAGCATCGTTCTTATAGCCACTGTCAGATAATTCAACACTCAGCTGTGCTTGAAGGCACCACAGACGGTCCTGGCTAAGACATTCAGTGATGCAGGAGCTCTCCTAGCAGCGTATTGATTTATATTATGTGAGAACAATATGAATTGTCCTGAGGAACATCGAGGCTCCTTTTCTCCCAAAAGACACAATCAGAACACACGACACGGCGTGACGGAGTGTTTTCAGCACAGGAGGCATCAATCACAGTAAAATATCCGTCTCATCGTCAGCTTCCTCTGCAGTAATTAATGTTCATTATGACGGAGACGCCAAACATTCCTCTGGTTATTTATGTCGCCATCTGCTGCATCGGTTCCCTTTATCTACCCCATCTGTAAGGGTGGCGAACATCAGCGCCCAAACGCACAAGCGTTTAGAAACACACCTCAAGACGGAGACGCAGCAACAAATCAAAGACGGCCAAACGGCTTCAAAAAGGAAGAAGTAGAACATAAATACTAATAGTGTAGAAAAGTGTGGGGTTGTTGATCGGAGTCTGAGGCTTCGATTGCTTCAGGATGTTGTCGAGTGCTAAAGAGGAGCTCTGAATATGTAGCAATAAGCACCTCTGGTGTGATGTAACGGCCGTGTTGAGATAATGACCTCAGTAAATCTTTAGATTATGACAGACGGCTTCTAGGGTTTCAAACAGACGTCAGGTTGTGAGCCGATGGAGCCAACAGTTCTCTCCCTGTGATCTGAAAGGAGCAGCAAACAAACACTTTGAACTCGCTGGAATTGTCTTATTGTTAACAGCCTTTAAATTCCATGTGAAATAACTGCAAAGAGCAATCGACCAACCCAGACCCATAAATTAGGATGGATGTCAAACAGAAACACCCAGACGTCCCACAATCTCGCTGCTTTGGTGTGAGCCGCACACATCCAACATCCAAACGCAGGAATCCTGCCAGACGCCGTCAGAACTCCGACAACACGACACACTGTCTAAACACTGATGTTAATTATCCCACAGGCAGACAGAACAGAGTTCCATCAGGAAACCTGATCTCTTTATCCAACCAGATCGCAGAGGGGGGGGTTTCATAGAGATTCACCACGTCTGGAATCAGAGAGAAACAGTCCAAGTCTCCTCACGTAGTGTCGACTACCAACTCCAACTTACATAAACTACACAAAAACAGGGAAAAACATTAAGAGGAGCCCTTTGATTGATTTCCCCTACAGATGAGCAGCAGATCAATGGGGGGGGGGGTCAGATTTACTTCTGACAGGCTGAAAAACACTCATCCTACTCAAGAAAGTGGCCTCAGGTTCGGATTTGTCTTCCAGTCGATCTCAGAGACCCCCTGCTGGGTGACTGACGGAGACGTTCAGCGATCGGTCGGTGTCGTGTCAAACTCTGACTGCAGAATGTCGTTTCTCTGACTTCAGAGCACAAAACCACTTCTTCTGAGCACAGCAGGATGGATGGAAAGTAGAGCCGTGATCCTTCCCCACAGGGCCAGGAACTGTCCAATCACGTCCAACCAGTAAAAGGTGAGAGGTGACGGGACGCAGAAATTATTTCAAAATCACCATTAACCCAAGGAAATCAGAGGTAGAGCATATCAATTCAGTTCAATTCAATTCAAAAAACTTTATTTGTCTCCAAGGGGCAAATGAAGACAAAGAGCAGCAGTGTTGGTGCAAACCACAGGATTGGTGCACAAAAAGGAAATGCAGAGTACAAAGAGCAAAGACCAGACTAAAACACACAAAATCCAACGCTAACACTAAAACACACAATAAACAGAAATGTACAATATCAACAGGTTTGAGCATTGAGGTAATAAATATATAAAACACAGTGGAAATTGTAAAACTGTGAGGTTATCCAGCAGACCCGGGTCACGGCATCGCCATAGTAGGGTATTCATTAAAACACATCCAATTCCTGGATGGAAAGCCTCCCAGGGCCCACCTCCAAAGGATTTAACTGAGTCACACACACACACACACACACACACACACGGCTCTGATCACGTAACCCCTCATTGTGAGCGCTAACAAAAGCTAAATGCGCGGCTCTGAGCCGTCATGATGTCTTCGCTATGAAAAATAAACACGTCAGTTCCGTGTGGACGCCGCTCCTCTGAACTCGCTCTGTGTTGGACGCCGTTGCCCTGGATATTGACTCATGCCCGAGATGGAGAGATTAAGTTATTCATTAAGGCTTTCTTTCATTCTTTTGTGATGAGGAATCATGGTTTTTGGGAACAAGTTAAGGCAGCGGACGAAGAATCCGGCGTTGGAAGCGAGGATGGATAAACAAAGTCTAACCATAAAAACCAGAGAAGACAGACGTGTTGGGCAACGCTGTGAGCATCACAGCCCCAAACGGCTGCAGTGTGTTCACACCCGTGGCGCTCCGTCGGATGGAGGCATGTCCTACAACACGCCATGTCTTCTCACCCCCCAAACTAATTCACTTTATCGTCTATCGTACGCTCAGTTACACTTTAAACTTTCTGTGTGTCAAACTTGTAATTCCCTGAATGCGTCTCCACTGGGGGGGGGGGCGGGGGTTAGACTCAGAGAAGCATGGATTTTATTAGAATCGCATTACATTTTGCAGATCAAACATCCTTTTATCATCAGAGGTAGTAATCTGATTACTTCATTAGTTCTAACAATAAGTGAAAGCTGTCTGGGGGGGGGGGGGGCAGATCTTGTCAGAGGTGCTTTTCCTCCCTGATTTACGGGCCGGTCCTGGGATAAGCAGCGTATTTAGCCAGGCTGGACTGGGGTGGGGGGGTGGGGGGTGAGCAGGAAAAATCCTGTGTGTGTGTGTGTGTGTGTGTGTGTGTGTGTGTGTGTGTGTGTGTGTGTGTGTGTGTGTGTGTGTGTGTGTGTGTGTGTGTGTGTGTGTGAGAGAGAGCGCTGCAGGCCTGGAGGTGTGCAGTTCAAACATGGGGTAATGTTTGCTCTGAGTGTTGAGACCCTCGCTGTTTGCTTTGCCCCCATGCTGCCCCCCCTCCAGCCCATCACCTTCCATTCACACACAGAAATAGCCTGAGTGGAGCCGGGACTACCAGGGGTGTCGCTTTACAGAACGGGCCAAACGGTGCGTTCAGGGACCGTCGTCCGGCGGGGGGGCCGTGATGGAACGGTTCCGTGCTGCGTTGGAACAGACGCGGTTTCACTCTACAAACAACATTCTCCATTGACAAAAGCATTCGGGGGGGGGGGGATCCGTCGCTGCAGCCGAGAAGGAAGGGTGTCGGGTTCAGGTCCATAAAGAGGTGTGTGTAGTAGGATCCGTGTTTGTCACGCTGCGTAATTACAAAGGAACACGTACAGAAATCATCTCTCTCTGAACCACACTTACACTATACTTAGGGCTGTGGTTGAGTCGGGGGGGCGGGTTAAGGTCAGGATAATGACTTCAGGTGCAGAGCAGAGCCTGAATGGCTGCACTGTGCAGAAACAGCCAATAAAAACGCTCCGTCTGTTGGCTGTGATTGGCCGATATGGATCTGATTGGTGAAGAGTGTGTGACCACCAATCAAAGTAAAGTCAGCAGATTCACACACACACACACACACACACACACACACACACACACACACGACCTGAAACGTGACGCGTGTGAACGGCGTGTTTCCATCACAACACGTTGAAGTCAGCAACGCTCCACACGCTACAGCACATACCAATGCAGTCTGTCACCTAACAGCACACTGTAAAGTAAATGCCCCCCACCCCCATCCAAAAAAAAAGGGTTTGATGAAATGCAGACGTCAACATTAAAAGAAAATTTAGCATCCCCCCCCACCTTGATCCCCCCCTGCTAATGAAGGGCCTGACTGTTGGCCGTCCAGCCAGACTCAGAAGTGGAGAATAAAAATACCGACGGCTTCCACCGGGGGTGTTTACACTCATCCTTCACACACTCTAAACGTTTAGGGATCACCACCGCCGACTGATCGCAGCTTCAAACCTCAGCCCCTCCCTGAGTCCACCAGCCCCCCCCCCTCAGATTCATCTGAGAACATGCAGCTGAAAGACGTGAACGTTGTCCAAACGTTAATGTGTTTGTGGCTAAAAGGGGACAGTCGTGGATTCACCGGCCGTCTGTCAGTCACTGAGTTCAGACAGACTGAAGGTTCAGCTGCATGAAGAGGCTGAGAGCAACAATCTGGGGGGGGTACCTTCACTGATGAGAGTGTCACATTTAATGTTTTAGGTCAGGGGGTCAAACCCATCTTCACTGGGGGCCACATCAGCGTCACGGCTGTCCTCAAAGGGCCAGATGTAACTAATAAATGTAACTAAATGTAACTCAGTGTAATGTAACTAAATGTAACTACTCCTTAATGTAACTAATAAATGTAACTAAATGTAACTCAGTGTAATGTAATTAAATGTAACTACTCCTTAATGTAACTAATAAATGTAACTAAATGTAACTCAGTGTAATGTAACTAAATGTAACTACTCCTTAATGTAACTAATAAATGTAACTAAATGTAACTCAGTGTAATGTAACTAAATGTAACTGACACTCTAACTTTTTATTCTCTCGTGGGCCACATTAAATGATGTGGGGGGCCACATTTGGCCCCCGGGCCTTGAGTTTGACACGTGTGCATTAAGGATTCATTCGGTGCACAAACAGAAGCATTTGTTATCAATAACTTAAACCAATAAGTTAAATCATTAATAGTAACTAAACCAATTTAAAGTTATGAAGTTATTAAATGCAGCATGATGGACTTTAACACACAATCCAGACGGCTTTTACCCATCAGCCCTTTTTTTGGGGGGGGGATGTTGTTGACATGTCTGGAAGAAATAAAGGAACTAAAAGAGTGAAGACCAAAGCAGATACCAGTGTTCTATGTGTTTTACTTGAGGGTCCTCATTACAGAACTTTAACTCGATCTGAATGAACTCCCCCGCCTGCTGACGTTTGGAGCTCTCCTTCTCCATCAGGGCTGCCGGTGAGGCGGCTGCAGCGCTCTTTATCCACCCCACATCCTTTAGAGCCCTCCCCAGGATAAATAGTGGACATTCTGTGTGATTGTGATCACAGCATCTGGTGGTGCCTCTGCTCCAGCATGTGGGGGCCTTAACGGAGTCTGACTCACACACCTCCAGAAGAAAAACACTCATTACAGTAATTAAGTGAATCCGGGTGAAGACGGCGAGCACAGGAGGGGGGGGTCGCCGTGACGCCGGCGAGAAGGTCTGACGATTCCTCCCAAGAACGGAGCTTCAGTCGCTTCCGATCAGGAGCTGAAGTGATCCCAGATTAAACTCGGGGGCCTCATGTAGAATGTTTTCTATAAGGGACGGGGGGCAGCTTATATTTATACAGTCACAGCTGACTGACATGACACTCTCCCCCCTGCACACAGCAATTACATTCATTGGTGGCTTTAACCAGATACAGGGGCAACTATAAAGATGGCAACCCGGCAATTACAGCACAAGTGTGATATTTTTAGTTATTTCCTGTCAAACGGAGGGATCAAGTCAATGCTGCTCTGTGTGAGCTGTGGAGCAGCTCTAACGGCTGCAGCCGGCGGGACGCGGCCTTCACACACACACACACACACACACACACACACACACACACACACACACACACCTCCGAATGGCTTTCAATCAGCGTGAGAAGAATTTGTGAGAAACGTTTCACCTTGACACTGAAAACACATGGAATCAGCCAATCAGAAGGAGGATGCTGGGTCAGGTGATCGATTATCGCGTGCTGCAAGATGAACAGCTCCCATTATCAAATCATTTTCTTCCTTCATTCTATTCATAACTGCATCCATACAGACATTTTAATGCATTTTCATAATTAAATCTTTAGTTTCTTTTAACGGTGCAAAGAAATAAAAAAAAAATCCTTATATGTGGAAATAAAAAAAAAGTTTGACAGCTGTTGATTTTTTGCCACTGATTACTGTTATTATGAAGGTATTATTGAAAACTGCCATGACTGCATTACAACATCTGCCAAGTGGACCTGGAGCGACGCCAGTCGTGTTTCCAGATCCACGCCTCACTTTTTCATTCCATTCGCTGCATATTTTCACAAAAACTCCGTTACGTATCATTATAGGAATTATAGTCTGAACACGGTCGGCAGCCTGTAATTAATCAGAGCGCTGGCAGCTCTAAACACACTTACACAACCGTGTTGACATTTGATATTATCAGAACCAAATTAAAAAGCATCATTTACGGTTTCCATGAAAGGCATCCACTCACCTTTATTTATTAGCTGATGCAAAATGCACGACTTTAAAGCGCTGACCTTGCAATTTTGTGGATCCTGGTGACTTTAAAATTATTACTTTAGTTTGTCACCCGGAGAAAAGCAAAAGAAATGCCTCTGACCATCTAACGTTAATATCTGCATTTTACTCTGACTGTCACTCCAAAACCATTTCCAGGATTTACAACTGCAGGAAACTCCTGATGTGAAGGAAAATGTTTCACTGAGTCATGAGGTTATCTCTCAGGATAGACTGCTATTAGCCACTGGTTCTCTGAGCTGGAAGGAATTCTGGGTGTGTGTTCCTTCACAACAGCACGGCTAATTCAGCGTCACACTGATAACATGGATGAATCCACTTATTTTGGGGTCTTTTTGTAAAAATCTCCACCAAATGATTCAGGAGGTTCTTCAAACTGGTTTCCCTTCAGAGTCGATAATCCTGGATAAACGTCCAACAACTGGAGACAGGAAGTCTGTTACCTTTAAAAGTCATCCCGTAATGTAATTACAATTAAAAAAAGACTTTATAATTATTTCAGAATTACTACTCAATTATTCTGGGCCCCAAAAATAGATTCCCTGGAATATTTTAACTAGAAAATGTAAGTACACAGTTTAAAGTAAAGTAATCCCTCATTTATTCGTGTTTAAAGATGCACGGCCTCACTGCATCATGGATTTTTAGTGGGTAGTCACATGATACTATACACACATTCTATTGGCTGACAGCATCCACGCGTGTGCTGTCAGAATGCAGCACTTCCGTGTATTAAAGAAACACTTAAGAGTGTTTTAAACAGCCTGTCAGAGTGTTTTGAAGGCACCACAGATAGAAGGTGGTTTAATATCAGGATGGGGGGGCTCAGAAATGTTTTAATTACAATAAATAATAAAATAAATCGTCCTAAGAAAGTTCCATGGAGAAAATACCCACAATTCATTACAAAAGTCCTGTTGGTTCTACAGCAGTGAAAGAGTTAAACGCCGCTGGACAGACGTGTTGTTGTTATTTGTTGTTGTTTATTGTTGTTGTTTATTGTTGTTGTTTATTGTTGTTGTTTACTTCCGGTTTTGTTTACTCCACAGCAGCTCCTCACTAGAACTAATCTGATTACACGTCTGAACGTGACTTCCTGTCTGTCGTCCCTCCACGCCGTCCAGGATGAAAACGGAATTATTTTTTATTCCTACCCTTGTGAGGTGAACGGCTCATGAATAATTAATCACAGAAAAGAGGGAATAACTGCTAGATTAACTGGTCACTCAGATAATCCCTGCCTGTATGCTGGATTAGAACTGACCGTCACCGACTGGTCAGCGGTAGGTTGTCGGTTTGAATCCATGCGTCCTAGCCGTCACACAGGGAGGGGTCACATGGTTTCCCATGCCTGTCCATTGAGGAAGTGTCCATCAGTGAAGTCATCTCCCTTCCTACCCAGAATGCACCGGTCAGAGCCGCTGAATAAATAGCTTGTTTTTCTCCTTGATGTATTGGTTGGGATTTTTCCATTACTCAGCAGAATCCGAGCGCTTCCTCTCACCTCATTGGTCGCTGGAGCGGCGCTCCCCATCAGGAATGTAAACACCCGCCGTCTGTAAACAAGACCCCCAACCCCCCCCTGACAACGCTGACCACCGCAGACCAGCTAATGACGTCCCCCTCTGACCCCCCCAAACTCTCAGAGAGACATGCAGCCCCATTCTTCAGCCCAGAGGTCAGAGGGGGGGTTAAAACTGGAGGGGGGGGCTTCAGACACTGATGACCGTCCCTCGCTGCTGTTTGAGTCACAGCGATCAGTAATGGAACCGACAACCTAACGTGAGCCCCTTGGGGGGTGGAGGTCAGAGGGGGGGTTAATAATCTCAGACCTTGTCTTCATGTTATACGTGTGCAGCGGGATAACGGGGCGGATGGAGCGTGCACGTGCAAGAGGGGGGGGGCGTAAACGACCAGCGAGTTCTGATGCAACACATCACAAAGTGTTTGACGGTTTTGGGACGGACGCCTGTCAATCATTCACGGTGTCCATGGAAACGGTGACAGCCGTGAAGGCAGGAGATGAGTTTTCACTTTTCTGATAACTGAGGCGCTGTAGGAATCTAATTTTAGGTTATTTGTGACACTATGGACTATATATATACATATACATATATAGATATACATATATATATTTATATTAATATATATATATATAACGCTTTAGAATCATATATATATATATATATATATATATATATATATATATATATAAGTGAATCATATATATATAATAAATGTATATGAATGCTTTAGAATCATATAATATATATAATAATATATATATTATTACTATATATATAAATATATATAAATATATATATAATATATTATATATATTATTAATATATATATAAAAATATATATATAATATATTTATATATATTATTTATATATATATATATATATATATTTTGAACGCTTTAGAATCATATATATATATATATATATGTATATATATATATATATATATATATATATGATTCTAAAGCGTTCAAAAGTTTTCCTTTAATCCACTTTGGTTGTGGATGTATGGAGTTAGCTAATGCACCGCACGCCGCTCTGGTTTCTGAAGGCGTTGCTATGGTAACAGACGTACGCGGCAGAGGATAACGGGCGTAAGAGCCAATAGAAACGTTCCTGATGGGACGTTTTAAAGTTTGATTCTTCTTCAGTCTCTTTAAAGCCACGACTTTCTCTGGGTTTGAACGTTGTTGGACACATTTGGAATACCGTCAGTAAACAACACAACAGACGTCTCGATATTTTTAGACATCTGACTGCTGAAATGCTTCGTTTTATATCTTTAGCTTAACAAGCTTTTTTGGGGTTTCATAGTTTTGCAGTCAAACTGTGAGCAAAACTTCTCAAACCGTCTTTTGGATGGGCCTGAAACTCCGACCAGCTGCACCGTTTCCTGTCAGTTTCACTGAAACCCGTCGTAGAAGTTTAAGAAGAAATGACAGCAAACACCAGACGTCCTCAGCATAGAAACAATAGAAACACGTTCGTTTGGGAGCTTTAGCGCCGTTGGTAGACGCAGAAACTTCACATTTAACATAGAGGAATTATATTCAAAGTCAGTGCACGAGTGTATTTCCCAACATGCCGAGCGATTCCTTTCAATGCCTGCTGGAAACCCCTTTATTTGCTAAAATAAAGCAAAAATCAAATAAATAAATACGTATTTCCTAAATAGAAACGCAGCAGTAAATCTTCACAGCGGGGAGGAACGATAACCTACTTCTCCGAGATTCCAGCAAACATTCAGCTCATTTCTAGAAATGCTCTTAAAGCCAGAATCGGTGACATTATTCTGCAGCGGAAAACGTTGGTTTTTACATTCCAGCCGTCAGAGAGAAAGTGAGCAACTGTCCAGAGCGAAGGCCCGCCGATCGCCCGGGGTCACAGCTTGTGCCAGAGAGTCTTGGCGTGTTCCTGTAAACACGCTCTTCAGCCTCTGTGAAGCTGCAGCCCTGAAACTAAACTAAAATGCTTGTGTGGAGCTCCGGCGCGGTCTCAGCGAGGCCACGCAACTGGAAAAAAAAAGAGGACTGGACTCTATTTTTAAAGGATCTTTTGCCTTCAGTGTAACGGAGCCTCATTCTGAGGAGCGAAAGCACTTCTGCCTGCAAAGTGCAATCATTAATATCAAGTCTAGAACCGCTGATCGCGGTCCAACGCGTTCGCTTGTCCTCACAACACACCCGCAGATCAAAGCCGTCCTGTGATTCATTCCTGCGTCGCTCTTGGACTGAATTGTTATCAGGTGTTTTCAACACTCAGGTAAAGCCGAGATAATGATCTGTTCTCTCTGCTGCTCTGTAACAACATGTAGAGTCGAACCAGAGCAGCGATCATCAAGCAGAGGCTTCCCAGAGTGTCTGAGTGGAGAAACGAGGCCGGATTGATCCCCATCTCCACCTGGTCTACACGCTCTGGACCTAACCCGTCCAGAGCAGATAGACCGAAACGTGTCCAGACGGTGACGTCCTCGTCACGGGAGTCTTTCTGAGCAGCTCGTTCACTCACCAACAGTTCGGGACAACTTCGCCAAAACTTGCGCTCCTGGCAGACAGAAGGGGACTTACGCATCTGCTGGCCTGGAGCCACATCCAGCCTCTGAGGGGGGTCAGAACCCGAAACACCCCTGAACACCGTCAGGACTCACTAACACCAGTGAACACCGTCAGGACTCACTAACAGCAGTGAACACCGTCAGGACTCACTAACACCAGTGAACACCGTCAGGACTCACTAACACCAGTGAACACCGTCAGGACTCACTAACACCAGTAAACACCGTCAGGACTCACTAACACCAGTGAACACCGTCAGGACTCACTATAACACCAGTGAACACCGTCAGGACTCACTAACACCAGTGAACACCGTCAGGACTCACTAACACCAGTGAACACCGTCAGGACTCACTAACACCCCTGAACACCGTCAGGACTCACTAACACCAGTGACCACCGTCAGGACTCACTATAACACCAGTGAACACCGTCAGGACTCACTAACACCAGTGAACACCGTCAGGACTCACTAACACCAGTGAACACCATCAGGACTCACTAAAACACCCCTGAACACTGTCAGGACTCACTAATACCAGTGAACACCGTCAGGACTCACTAACACCAGTGAACACCGTCAGGACTCACTAACACCAGTGAACACCGTCAGGACTCACTAACACCAGTGAACACCGTCAGGACTCACTAACACCAGTGAACACCGTCAGGACTCACTAACACCAGTGAACACCGTCAGGACTCACTAACACCAGTGAACACCGTCAGGACTCACTAACACCAGTGAACACCGTCAGGACTCACTATAACACCAGTGAACACCGTCAGGACTCACTATAACACCAGTGAACACCGTCAGGACTCACTAACACCAGTGAACACCGTCAGGACTCACTAACACCAGTGAACACCGTCAGGACTCACTAACACCAGTGAACACCGTCAGGACTCACTAACACCAGTGAACACCGTCAGGACTCACTAACACCAGTGAACACCGTCAGGACTCACTAACACCAGTGAACACCGTCAGGACTCACTAACACCAGTGAACACCGTCAGGACTCACTAACACCAGTGAACACCGTCAGGACTCACTAACACCAGTGAACACCGTCAGGACTCACTAACACCAGTGAACACCATCAGGACTCACTAACACCAGTGAACACCGTCAGGACTCACTAACACCAGTGAACACCGTCAGGACTCACTAAAACACCCCTGAACACTGTCAGGACTCACTAATACCAGTGAACACCGTCAGGACTCACTAACACCAGTGAACACCGTCAGGACTCACTAACACCAGTGAACACCGTCAGGACTCACTAACACCAGTGAACACCGTCAGGACTCACTAACACCAGTGAACACCGTCAGGACTCACTAACACCAGTGAACACCGTCAGGACTCACTATAACACCAGTGAACACCGTCAGGACTCACTATAACACCAGTGAACACCGTCAGGACTCACTAACACCAGTGAACACCGTCAGGACTCACTAACACCAGTGAACACCGTCAGGACTCACTAACACCAGTGAACACCGTCAGGACTCACTAACACCAGTGAACACCGTCAGGACTCACTAACACCAGTGAACACCGTCAGGACTCACTAACACCAGTGAACACCGTCAGGACTCACTAACACCAGTGAACACCGTCAGGACTCACTAACACCAGTGAACACCGTCAGGACTCACTAACACCAGTAAACACCGTCAGGACTCACTAACACCAGTGAACACCGTCAGGACTCACTATAACACCAGTGAACACCGTCAGGACTCACTAACACCAGTGAACACCGTCAGGACTCACTAACACCAGTGAACACCGTCAGGACTCACTAACACCCCTGAACACCGTCAGGACTCACTAACACCAGTGACCACCGTCAAGACTCACTAACACCAGTGAACACCGTCAGGACTCACTAATACCAGTGAACACCGTCAGGACTCACTAACACCAGTGAACACCGTCAGGACTCACTAACACCAGTGAACACCGTCAGGACTCACTAACACCCCTGAACACCGTCAGGACTCACTAACACCAGTAAACACCGTCAGGACTCACTAACACCAGTGAACACCGTCAGGACTCACTATAACACCAGTGAACACCGTCAAGACTCACTATAACACCAGTGAACACCGTCAGGACTCACTAACACCCCTGAACACCGTCAGGACTCACTAACACCAGTGAACACCGTCAGGACTCACTAACACCAGTGAACACCGTCAGGACTCACTAACACCAGTGAACACCGTGAGGACTCACTAACACCAGTGAACACCGTCAGGACTCACTAACACCAGTGAACACCATCAGGACTCACTAACACCAGTGAACACCGTCAGGACTCACTAACACCAGTGAACACCGTCAGGACTCACTAACACCAGTGAACACCGTCAGGACTCACTAACACCAGTGAACACCGTCAGGACTCACTAACACCAGTGAACACCGTCAGGACTCACTAACACCAGTGAACACCGTCAGGACTCACTAACACCAGTGAACACCGTCAGGACTCACTAACACCAGTGAACACCGTCAGGACTCACTAACACCAGTGAACACCGTCAGGACTCACTATAACACCAGTGAACACCGTCAGGACTCACTATAACACCAGTGAACACCGTCAGGACTCACTAACACCAGTGAACACCGTCAGGACTCACTAACACCAGTGAACACCGTCAGGACTCACTAACACCAGTGGACACCGTCAGGACTCACTAACACCAGTGAACACCGTCAGGACTCACTAACACCAGTGAACACCGTCAGGACTCACTAACACCAGTGAACACCGTCAGGACTCACTAACACCAGTGAACACCGTCAGGACTCACTAACACCAGTGAACACCGTCAGGACTCACTAAAACACCCCTGAACACTGTCAGGACTCACTAATACCAGTGAACACCGTCAGGACTCACTAACACCAGTGAACACCGTCAGGACTCACTAACACCAGTGAACACCGTCAGGACTCACTAACACCAGTGAACACCGTCAGGACTCACTAACCAGCGCTGGCCACAGGTGACGGTGACGACAGAACAACGCCCCCAGAGGACAGTCCCCCCCCATCCCTTCTTCCTGCCAGGCAGAAAACAGTTAGAGGAGTTCAGGGCTGAAGGGATCCACAGAAATACCCCCCCCCCACGTGACTTCACATTCAGAGCCCGTCCGAGTTGCCACAGAGACGGCCCTCGCCGTCCCACCTCCACGTGTGAAGCCACACACGTGTGCTGACGCTCGCAGCAGATCCACATCGATCAAGTCGCACCAGTGGGCCAGACGGGACGGGGGGTCACGGGACGGGGGGGACGGGACGGGGGGGACGCTGTACTCTTCTAAACGGTGTAAAAAGCTGCGTCTGACAGGAGCTTCCACTCGGGGGGGGGGCGTGATGCAGTTCATTAAGCGGCGAGGAGAGGAAGCAGGGACAAAGCAAACAAAGAGGGTGAGAAAGGAAAGGGGTGAGTGAGTGTTGGGGGGTGGGCGGCGGGGGGAGGACGAGGGGGTTCCTTCCTCTTGTCCATCCAGACTGGCAGCAGCATCTCTAGGTGAGCCTCCCCGTCGCTTGGGCCTCAGCGTTCCCACAGTGCATCGGGGCCCGGATCGGGCCGTCCTCCCCGCTCGGCGGACCCCCGGGGGCCGGAGCAGAGGTTACACCAACACGGCCCCCGCGGCATGTCAGCCCCACACCAACCGTTGCCTTGGTGCCGCCGCATTGACCCGCGGCTCCCGACTCGTTCGGGGGAAAGTGATTTGCCGTGACGTCTCTTCTTCTCCCCCCGTCTGTCTCCTCTCCCTTAATCCCCCCACCCCCCACCCCCCCACCTCATTTTTCCCTTCTTTCTCATTCTCTCCACCACATCCTCCAGTCTGCCCTCCCTCATTCCACTGCCGTTTCGTTTTGGGCTATTTTCTCCTTCCTGGGGTGACGACGGATGCCAGTCGTTCTGAGCGTCTGAAGACCACCAGACGTCCGCTTCCTAGGAAAACACCTCGTTGCTCCCCGTCATGCAGACGCGGCGACGTCATGGCGATGCCACCAACTTTGAGGCTGTATTTTTTGACAGTTGCCACTGCAAGGGCAGAAAGCTGGAGGAGGTACCCCCCAGTGCTGGTCCTGGGGGTCAAACAGGTGCGCCGGTGGCAGCGGCGCCTCAAACAGCCACCGGACCGTGTTGATGAACATGAAGTGAGAAAAAGTCGCTCTAATTGCAAAATGTAAATATTGAGTTTTCCCACAAGTGTGTGTGTGTGTGGGGGGGGGGGGGGTAGACCACCCAGGATGCAAAACACTCACCCATCCCCCCCTTTTTCTCATTTTGTCTTTTTTGTGTGTGTGAAGCATCACCGATGCTGCCGCTGCCGGTGCATTGTGGGAAAAGGAAGCGCTGGAGGAGGCGAACGAATCGGAATCAAAGTGTGTGTGACCCCCCCCCCCCCATCTGTCCTGCTGCAAGGTGCCGGCGTCCAGTCAGGGGTGAACCCTGTCTCAAGGAGACAAGAGGGCAGCCAGGACAGGGGTGTGTGTGTGTGTGTGTGTGTGTGTGTGTATGTGTGTGGTGTGTGTGTGTGTGTGTGTGTGTGTGTGTGTGTGTGTGTGTGTGTGTGTGTGTGTGTGTGTGTGTGTGTGTGTGTGTGTGTGTGTGTGTGTGTGTGTGTGTGTTACAGGCCCGTGTCACATACTTGTCCGGGCGGTGATAATGCCCCTGGCTACATGACCTGCTGGTCTGGAGGCTCCGGTTCCTGTCCAGGACCCCCAAGTTGCCCCACATGCTCCCCTCTGAACTGCTCTGACTGGGTTCTAACTGCACCGACGGGGGCACCAGAAGCAGCTTTAAGGCATCTAAACGTGTCGATCCGGGCAGCTGAAGGTCTGAGACGTGTGGTGGATCAAACTCACCCTGGGGGCTCCTGCCTCCCGACGCGGACTGCTGGACAAAGGCGACCAGACACAGCCCTCCAGCCCGAGGCAGGCGCGGATCGCGGCGTGCAGAAACATGTTGAGTCTCACCGGAGGGGACGGAAGGACTTTCTGGGAGCCGCGATGCGCCGGAGCTCCTCCGAGGGGGGGGGGACGTGTCGGTATTCCGCGGGTAAAGGAGTAAAAGGACGCCGCTTCGCTCTCCGCGCTGTTTGCGTGAGTTTCAAGTGATCGGCGGGGAGGGAGAGCCCGGCGGCGAGGCGCGGAGGAGGAGGGCGGCTGCGCGCTTATCATGTTCCGAGCCAGACCAGTGTCAATTTAAGAAAGGGGGGAGAGAGGGAGATACGGAGAGAGAGAGAGAGGCAGGAGGGAGGGAGAAGGGGAGAGATGGAGCGGAGCGGCGGGGACGGAAGGGGGAGGAGAGAAGACGCGTCCGCGATGCGCGCTGCGCTCCGGACGCGGTCTGCGCCTCCCTCTCCCCTTCTCCTCCTCTTCTCCTCCTCTTCTCCTCCTCTTCTCCTCCTCTTCTCCTCCTCTTCTCCTCCTCTTCTCCTCTTC
Source organism: Antennarius striatus (assembly GCF_040054535.1). NCBI lineage: Eukaryota > Metazoa > Chordata > Actinopteri > Lophiiformes > Antennariidae > Antennarius > Antennarius striatus. Next base: position 2,201,134 of record NC_090777.1, on the reverse strand, counting down.
TCCTCCTCTTCTCCTCCTCTTCTCCTCCTCACCTCCTCTTCTCCTCTTTCTCCTCCCCTGTTCGCCGTGATTTCCACACAGGTGATGTCGGCGCCCCACGTGCGCGCCCGGCTCGCGCGTCCACCTGGTGTCGCCACCTGAGTAAGAACAACAGGGGGGGGGCCGGGGCCGGGGACGGGGGCCGGGGGACGGGGGCCGGGGGACGGGGGCCGGGTCACGTCGCGCCGGTGAAGAGGGGGACGAGAGGGCGGATGGATTTATAAACGGCTTAGATGGGAAAAGTAATAGCCTGGAGATTGCATTTTGTTCTCCCCCGGCAGAGAGTGTGTGTGTGTGTGGGGGGGGGGTGTGTGTGTGTGTGGGTGTGTGTGTGTGGGTGTGTGTGGGGTGTGTGTGTGTGTGTGTGTGGGGGGGTTGTTAGGGTTTCTCATTTAGATGAAGTCAAGACGGATTTTGCTCTAAATTGTGAAGTAACTTCCTAAATGAGGGTTAAAGACAGAAACAACATTTAAAAACTCTTTATCTCTGATACCCTGCGCACTGAATGGAGTCAAAGGGTTTAAACTGCAAATTGGAAACTATGGGAAAGAAAAGAAAACGTCAACTTTTTGTGATTATTATTCTGAGGTCAAATAGGGGGGGGGGGCTGAGTGATTCCACGTTAGCTGGATCTGAAGCTGCAGGAGGAACTGAAGCCAAGTGAAGCTGGAACTCACGTGGAAATCTGCACTTGAAGGAAATGATGGTTAAACAAGACGCCCCGTCGATGTGAAGCCCTGGTGCTGGTGGGATGAGCTGCAGCTGTGAGGATGCAGACCAGTCTTTCCTCAGGTGGAACACCAACCATCAGTAATTGTTCTCAGGAACGTGGATGAAAGCATCAGTGAAACCATCTGTCAGAAGGCCCCGAGAAGAAATCTCTATGCAAATACTTGGATTCTGTCATCTGGTTCCAAAACCATAACCAGCAGCACATTAGCGTCTAATCAGCGTTAATCTGAGCCCCCCCCACCCCCCAGGATGCAGCGTGTCACGTGTTGGGCTGCTGGCGTGGGATCGTGAGGCTGCCTGGTGTCTGCAACACGGACGTCCGCTCGCCGGGACGCCTCTGAGACCCTCAAGGGTTTTTAAACCCCCCCCTCCATCGGCGGGGGCGGGTCCAGATTAAGACCTGAGGGGGAACGAGGCCTGAGGAGCGGTGTGAGTCAAAGCAGGCCTCACGAGTCACGTTTGGTCTCCACACACACACACACACACACACACACACACACACACACACACACACACACACACACACACACACACACACACACACACACACACACACACCTGCTCCCTGACTCCTGCAGAGAACCAATCAGCTGCTGATGCATCAACTTATATTCCATAATCATAACTACCACCGACTCCAGCGCGTGTTCCTCCCAGTTCAATGTAACGAGGTCCTCAGGACGGCGTTGATTGGAGGAAACATCTCTGCGTCTGATAATAGACGCCCTGAGGAGGGGGGAGCGTGATTGTCTCCACGTGATCGCTCTCACGCTTTGCTTTGAAGCCACCTGATATTTAAAGATGTACGGTTGATAGATGACATGGATTCATCTGGATAGGACAAGGATAGGGCCTCAATAAGTAAGAGATTCGACACACGGGGGGGGGGGGGGGTAACCCTCACATAATCCTTCTTTGCTTCTACAGAAATATTTTTAAAAAAAAAGTGAATCCAAGCAGTTCAGTAGGATTAAAATAATATCCAGTGAAACATGGAAACGTGTGCGTGCGCCCAGACCTCTGGGTGGTTGTGAGCGCTTCAACCACCAATGAGCTCAGAGTCGCTGGGGGAGTTGGAGAAAGTCAGACGACGGTTGCCACGGCGTCGCGCTGGAGGATCGGTAGCTTTTCATGCTAACACTTCATTAAAGACAGAGGGATGTATGCAGGGCATCACACCAGCTATTTTATACCCCCGCAGACACACGGGGGGAAGCCGGGGGCCATGTTTAATTTATGATGCTCATTGTGAGAAAGGGCTGCAGTCAGGAGGTGTTGACAGAGCAGCGAGGTTCAGTCAGGGTGGATAAATCAAACCTACCCTTCCACCAAGACGAGTGGAGGGGGGGGGCACGTTTAATGCACACCGGAGAGATTTGAGGAACGACTGACCACAACTTCCTGTCATGAGGTGCGTTCGTTGTTCACGAGGAAACATCACTAACGAAACACCAGCGTTTATTCTAAAGCGTTTGGATCGGTATTTAAACCAGGCAGTCAGAGACTGTAACATCCTGCGACCCCCCTGAACTCAACATTTGACCCTGACACACACATTGATGTTCCTCTGGCTTCATGAAAATGTTGCTTTTTGTTTAGTGATTATGTCTCATCAGGTTTCAGAGACGTGGACCTGAAGAGGTATAGAAGTGAACGTTTGACCTTGACCTAGTTTTTCAAGTCAAGTTTGTGATTCAAGAACCAACAACCTGTGAGACACAATCGGGAAGTGGAACCAGATTTATTCCACATTTTATTTTGTGTTTAGAAATAAAAAACTGAGAAAGTAGGACGTGTTGAAGTGCTGACCCCCCCTGTTCTCTCAGCTCAGCCCAACGACTCCAGAAGTTCAAAGCAGGAATGAGAAACAAGAAGATCTCACAATATTTAAACGTCTCCGGAGCACCGTGAGGGCAATAGTATCAACATGGAGGGGGCATAAAACCACTGCAAACCCCACCAAGACCTGGTCGTCCCTCTGAACTTTCAGCCCAAACAAGGAGGAAACTAAGCAGAGAAGGAACCAGGAGGTCCATGATCACGCTGGATGACCTGCAGACATACACAGCTGAGGTGGGACAACCTGTCCAGAAGACACCTGTCAGTCGTACTCTGCATACACCTGGTCTCTATGGAGGAGGGGCAGGATTCACCTTCCAACAGGTCAACGATCCTAAACATGAAGCCAGATCTACAACGGAACGGTTTAAGACTGACCTTCTAGAGGTGTGTTAGCATGACCACAGTCCAGACCTCAGTCCTTCTGCTGCGATCAGCTGATCAGCAGCAGAAGGAGGTTTGTACAGAGTATTAACTCAAGGGGGGGGGCAGTACTCTTAACACGTCCTACTTTTACGTTTTTAATCTGTAAACACAAAATAAATGTGGAATAAATCTGGTTCCACTTCACCATTGTGTCTCACATGTTGTTGGTTCTTCAAAAATACTTTCAGTTTTTTGTCTTTTAGTTTGAAGCCTGAAATGTGGCAACATGTCAAAACGTTCTTGGGGGGCCAATACTTTCACAAGGCACTGTAATTTTCTCTCCTTGCCCCCCCTGAATAGAACGTCTATCTTATCCGGTACTGAGTGCAAAAAAATGTACCAAAGGTGAAATTTGACCTTGACCTAGTTTTCTCAAGGTCAAGGTCATCATCTCGTCTTCGTCCCTGTGAGTCATGTGCTTTTAGTTTCACCTTTCTATCTGCAACGGGTGTGGAGATATTTGGTGTGGAGGAGTCAGACCCCTGTGGGGGGGCCGAGCGCGCCCCCCCCAGATGGTCACATGGGGACGCCTCACCTCAGCCCCTCCTTTAACACGCCTGCCCCCCGATTGTCTGACAGATTTATGTGAACCCACAGCGTTCCCTCTTTCATCCCTTCTTCTCCTCGCTGCAGGGTTTCTCTGGGGGGGGCGACCCACACCACCGCAGGCCCAGCAGGATCTCTTGGTCCTCACCACGCCGCTCCACGGGGGGGCGGGCGGCGCGCTGCGCTGCACACTCCAGCACAGGCGTCCCAGTGAAGGCTGCGGGCTCCCCCCAGGAATGCTTCCTGACCACAGCGCCAGCGGCTGGCACCAACCGGAGGGGGGGGGCAGTTATGGAGGCAGGGGCAATGGAGGCGTCCCACGCAGACACTCCTACCATCAGGAGAAGACAGACTTTAAACCACCACCGTCACCATGGTAACCCCAGGCTTTGGGTCACGGGGGGGCGGCTGCGTGGGGAAGCATGTGGGCGTGGCTGCAGACGTGTCGGCTGCGTGGGGAAGCATGTGGGCGTGGCTGCAGACGTGTCGGCTGCGTGAGGAAGCATGTGGGCGTGGCTGCAGACGTGTCGGCTGCGTGGGGAAGCATGTGGGCGTGGCTGCAGACGTGTCGGCTGCGTGGGGAAGCATGTGGGCGTGGCTGCAGACGTGTCGGCTGCGTGAGGAAGCATGTGGGCGTGGCTGCAGACGTGTCGGCTGCGTGGGGAAGCATGTGGGCGTGGCTGCAGACGTGTCGGCTGCGTGGGGAAGCATGTGGGCGTGGCTGCAGACGTGTCGGCTGCGTGAGGAAGCATGTGGGCGTGGCTGCAGACGTGTCGGCTGCGTGGGGAAGCATGTGGGCGTGGCTGCAGACATGTCGGCTGCGTGGGGAAGCATGTGGGCGTGGCTGCAGACGTGTCGGCTGCGTGAGGAAGCATGTGGGCGTGGCTGCAGACGTGTCGGCTGCGTGGGGAAGCATGTGGGCGTGGCTGCAGACGTGTCGGCTGCGTGGGGAAGCATGTGGGCGTGGCTGCAGACATGTCGGCTGCGTTGGGAAGCATGTGGGCGTGGCTGCAGACGTGTCGGCTGCGTGAGGAAGCATGCGGGCTCTTCAGGCGATTCAAGCCTGTGCACATCCTGAATCCGGCTTTGGGGGCACACACCTGTAATCCAGTGGACCCCAGGGGGTCCTGCGGGTTGCCGGTTTGAATCCCTCCTGATGACTCGTGTCGTTCATCAGAGGAGGTGAAACCGTGTTCAACGCTTTGATGCTGGAACCTCAGCGCCTCGCTGCGCCACGCCGTCTCCACTAATCCCCTTGATGGGCTTGTGTGTGTGTGTGTGTGTGTGTGTGTGTGTGTGTGTGTGTGTGTGTGTGTGTGTGTGTGTGTGTGTGTGCGGGGGGGGGCATTCTGGCGGCCCCGTTCAGACGCTGTAAGTAGGTAAGTACAGAACAGGACGGGGCGGCGGGGAACTCCCATGAGCTCAACGTCTGGCCTGATTAAAGCAGCGACGCCCACCTGCCCCGGCAGCAGGGAGTGTCTCCAGGGAGTGTGTGTGTGTGTGTGTGTGTGTGTGTGTGTGTGTGTGTGTGTGTGTGTGTGTGTGTGTGTGTGTGTGTGTGTGTGTGTGTGTCATTAAACAGTGTGTTACTAAAGCTGCTGACTTTATTTCAATCGGTTTCACCGGCGACTGAACTTCAGATTCATTGACCCAAGGTCATGAGGTCATGAGGTCATGAGGTCATGGCCACACACTGATGCATTCAACCGTCCAGCCAATCAGAATGGTGTCTACATTCTGCGCTAATGACAGGAATCTTTTCCTCTGGAGGAAAACTGGTCTGTGAACACTTCAACCCCACTTTGTGACCGGGACCAGCGCCACCCCCTGCTGGTCGGGGCCTGATCTGACCTCATGAGATGAGAGTTGTGATTGGATCAACCCCCTTCAGGTCCTGTTTCCACTCTCAAACTTCAAAACATTCAGAATTATGAGGGAAAAGAATGAAAATTGAGTTAAAGTAATTGTTCCTTTTTGTCTCACATGTGTTGATGAAACTTTTCAAACGCTGGATCACGATCCCGTTGTTCAATCCCAGTTTATTAGTGGATGGAAAACCTCAAATCTACAAGTGCATCCAATCCTGTTTTACGTGTTTAACAGCACTGGGGTCCCGGTCCAGCCTCGTGTGAAGAAACCAACGCCATCGTCTCTAAACGGTCAGAAAAATGAAACTCATGCAAACAGAAAACATCTGGAGGAAACATCCAGGAAGTGACCCGTTCTGTTTCCTGTCTGTCCAGACTCAAACGTGAGGGACAGACGTCCAACCATGACCCCCACCCTAACGCACACTATTACCCCCCCAGCCGTCAGGACACGCCACCACTGGGTGCACTGGAACAGACGTGAATCTGTACTGCCCTCTAGTGGTGGAGCTGTTTGCAGGCACAGCTTCCACTTTATTAAAGTGGGACAAACTGTCAGTCATTACCCACAATCCTCCTGGTCCTCCTGTTCTGTTTCCTGTCATCGTCCCACCCGTCTGGTCCAGTCTGAGCAGAACATTCACACTTTATTTATATATAAATTAGTCATTTACTGTCTTTATTTTGAGGATGTGTTTTCAGCTGCATCTGTCTGTCATGTTCTGCCTGATTGTTGGTGTTTCTTATTAAAATATAGAATAATTATCGGTCAGAAGTCCAAACAGCTTGAGATCAGGTTCATGGAGGTCATGTTGGGTTTCCTTTAACGTCTTCATGCTGGACTGGGACCAGAAGGATCTCCAGAGTCTCCTCGCTGTCGCTGCGACGCGTCAGGAATGTAGGCAGACTGATGATGTCACTCCCAGCAGCTGATCTGTGAGGAAACCAGTGAAAGTGAAGCAGCTGCAGGTGAAGCGTCAGGTGGTCCCACCTGCTGGGAGGAGAGACGGCTGGGGGGGGGGGGGGGGGGCTCCGAGTGATGCTGGTGACCCAGGAACTGTGTGATAATCCACCAATGACAAACCTTTACATGGAACCGCCATTCACACCTACAGGAATGTGTGCACACCTGTCCTAAAGGAAAGACCACACCTCTCGAGTAGCATAGAGCTAACGCTTCCAGCATCGTCTGAAAAACATGTCAAACTCAAGGTCCGGGGGCCAAATGTGGCCCTCCACATCACTTTATGTGGCCCCCAAGAGCAGAAAAGGTCAGAGAGTCTAAAATACATGGGTCAAATGTGTGTTTTGACCAAAAACTACATTTCCCACAATGCAGTAGTTCAGCCCATTTTAACTGACTAAACATTGTGAACAAAGTTAATGTCCTAAATTGTGTCTGATGTTACATTTATTAGTTACATTAAGGAGTAGTTACATTTAGTTACATTACACTGAGTTACATTTAGTTACATTTATTAGTTACATTAAGGAGTAGTTACATTTAGTTACATTACACTGAGTTACATTTAGTTACATTTATTAGTTACATTAAGGAGTAGTTACATTTAGTTACATTACATTTAGTTACATTGAGTTACATTTATTAGTTCTATAAATTAGGGTTCCCAGGGGGGAAAAAGTCAAACTTATGATATAGAAATCCAGAAAGTGTTCATCTACAAAGTGCAGCGTTTGGGGTTAAAAACTATTCAGAGAAATCTAATTTAGTGATGTTTAAGCAGCAGGAAGTGACCTGAAACAGAAATGACAGAAAAGACCAAACCCATTCGTGTCCTAAGGCTCAAAGCGTTTCTCACACATCAGATCTCATAAAGGTGCAGCATGAAGGTTAAAGCAGCAGGACAGGAACACGTTCCACCGGTTCTCATCTCAACGGACTGTGCCTCAGTGAGTTGATGTGACAGACGGCATGCTGGGAAAAAAAAAAAGACCTTGTCTGCCTCTGAAGCGTTGGCTCTGTTCCTGATCTCTGCTCTTTGTTTTCTTTGCATCCTAATCTGTTGGATCAATGAACAAAATTAAACATGAAACAAAAAGCAACAAAAATGTATTTCCAGGGAAAAATCTGTTCATTTATTGAGACAAAATATTAGAATCACTGGTCAAACATTCTGTTGGACTGTTTCTAACAGAACTGAATGTTACTTATTTCATCTACAGTATTTTCCGCACTATAAGGCGCACCTTCAATGGATGGTCTGTTTGAAACCTTTTTCACAAACAGGCCCCTGGATTATCAGGCGCACTGTCGGTTTTTCAGGAAATTAGAGGCTTTTAGGTGCGCCTTGTAGTGCTGGTAGAGTAGAATTCATGATCCTGGTGCTGAAGCATCTCCACGTTTAACTGGACGTATCACATGTTCCACTTGTGGAACCCCCGGTTCTACTTGTGGAACCCCCGGTTCTACTTGTGGAACCCCCGGTTCTGTGGACGCCCTTGTGGACCCGTGTCATGACCCCTGACCTTCAGACAGCCTGCTGGTCTGCAGGTCTTTGGTTTCTCCTCCATGTTTTTGAGGAAATGTTTGGAAGGTCGAAGCTTCACGAGTGTTTGCCCTTTTTTGCCGACGCAGTAACTGATCTGGGGGTGTTAGTAACCCAGCCGGGGCGTGTCCGGGGCAATTCATTGGATAACACTCACGCTCTCTTACATAAATAATTTAAAATCAATTTTTTTCTCAAATTTAAGTTAAAATTTTAGTTTGAACATTTCACCGTTTTTACCGACGGTCCGTCTGACGTGAGCATCACAGTGGAACCGAACAAACTGCGTGTTTCAGATTCTCAGCACACATTCCGTGTTTGTGCTGAAGCAGCACCGTCGCCCCCCGCTGGACGACCCCAGACAGTTTCCACCAGCAGGAGGAACCACCGTTCACTATTAGAGCACAAACAGGCTGGTAGGAAACAGCTTGAGCTGTGATCAGCCTGGTTTCACCACAACCTGCCTCTCAGCAGAGAAGAGAAGAAGAGAGATGGAAGAGTTCAGGCATTTAGAGCAGAACATTAGAAAGGACTGAATAACTGGTGCTGGTCTGGTCAAAGTCCTCTCCCATCATGCATCGCTCCACGATGTGTTCCTCTAAATATCAAGGTCCAGTCGCAGCCAATCAGGACACGTCAGGAGGGTCAGAGGGTCCCGGTGGGCGGGTCAGAGGGTCCCGGTGGGCGGGTCAGGGGGTCCCGGTGGGCGTCAGTCCCGGAGCAGCCCCAGCCTCCTCAGGGCCTTCCGGCGGTCCTCTCCTTTATCTGGGCGGGGGCAGATCAGGACGCTGACGCCCTGAGATCGGGGCAGCTTCTGCGAGTCTCTGGGGTGTTCCACCGTGGGGGGGAGCCTTGGTACCGCCGGCTCCTTGCTGCTGGGGTGGGTCGCGTTTGAAGCCTCTCCATGATTGATTGAAAACTCCTGACCACACCCCATAGAGGCGGGGCGGGGGCGGGCGTTACGCCGCTGACCCAGACCCACCGCCGAGCGCTCAATGGGGGCAGATTTGACGTCTCTGCGTGGGGTCAGCTCCGTCATCAGGGCACCAGGGGCGTGAGGAGACCGGTCCAGTGGTGCTCCAGAAACATCTCTGACCGCTGACGCCCCACTGACTGGTAGCAGAGGGGGACCGGTGACCTTGAACGCAGCGCTGGCTGGAAAAATATCTGAGGAGTGAGCTGCAGGAACTGCAGAGGAACCTGGTGATACCTGACCAGAAGGAGCTGGAGGAGGACCTGGTGATGCTGGAGCTCCAGGAGGACTTGGTGATGCAGGAGGACCTGGTGATGCGGAAGCTCCAGGAGGACCTGGTGATGCGGAAGCTCCAGGAGGACCTGGTGATGCAGGAGGACCTGGTGATGCTGAAGCTCCAGGAGGACCTGGTGATGCTGAAGCTCCAGGAGGACCTGGTGATGCTGAAGCTCCAGGAGGACCTGGTGATGCAGGAGGACCTGGTGATGCAGGAGGACCTGGTGATGCTGAAGCTCCAGGAGGAACTGGTGATGCAGGAGGACCTGGTGATGCAGGAGGACCTGGTGATGCAGGAGGACCTGGTGATGCAGGAGGACCTGGTGATGCTCGAGCTGCAGGAGAATGAAGATGCCCTGAGGCAGGAAGTGCGCTCTGGAGGTGAGATGGTGTGGTGGGTGGTGTGTGTGGAGCTGCTGGGCTGATGGGGGGGGAAAGAGCGGCCCATGACCTCCTGGCCTGTGGTTTGGGGCTCAGGACGGGTCCTGAAGGCATCTCATCAGATCTCAGCAGACCCAGCTTCCTCAGGGCTTCCATGCGGACCTTCTGGGGGTCCAGAAGCTGCCAGTCGCCGGCAGACAGGGGGTGTACCGGGCTGCTATCCACCCCTGATGACTTGTGTGCCTTCAGAATGATGTTGGGGGGCAGCTTCTTGGGCTTGGGGGCCACAGCAGGTGGACTTCTGGGCTCAGTGTTCTCAGGATGGGGCCTGATCTGAGGAACGGTCCCAGTGTGCACTGTGTTCATCACTGGGGGGTCGTTCTGTCTTCCAGGGGTCTCTGGCTCCAGCTGAGGTCCAGGATCATCCATGAAGGCTGAGGGGGGAGGAATCAGAGCAACATCCACCTCAGCGACCCGAGGAGACCGGCTGGAGACGAGCTGAAGGTTCCCGTCGGCCGTGTGAGCAGCAGGATGGAAGCCAGCGACTGGCCCGGTGGTTGGACGTCCGGGTCGAGCTGCTGATGCTGGGGGGTCGGTTACAGGAAGACGCTCGGCTCGCTCACATTCCTGGCTTCCTCTGAACTCTGACTTGACATTGGAACCGTCTAGAAAACACAAGGACATTATTGAGCCCCTGATCTTATTATCAGAGTTCTCCTACTGGAGTCACCGTGGGGCTGGTGTGTGGAGTTCATGTTACCTCCAGAAAGCAGTGCATCCTGGGATGCGCTTCAAGAAAAATGTGTGCATCCCAACATGACGTTTGAGCATCCCAACAGGAAAAACAGAATATATGGTAGAAGCGACGCAAGGATTGAGTTACGTCGATAATACAACGTAAAAACTAAACAAAAAGTTAATTTTAATGTTTTTATTAATAACATAACTGTTTTAAAAAGATAAAACACACTAAAATTTTATATCAATTTTATCGAAATGTTAAAGACTGGTAGTCATTTAAAGAACAGTTTTAGAAATAAAGAAAGATGTAATACAGTTTTTTTTTCCTTTTGCTTTTCACTTAATAATTTTCTTTGTCTATAATTCATATTTTCTCCTGTGGACACTGAACCACGAACCTTCACACACATTTAGTAATATCTGTAGTAATACCTGTAGTAATACATGTAGTAATACCTGTAGTAGTACCTGTAGTTACATCTGTAGTAGTACCTGTAGTTACATTTGTAGTAATATCTGTAGTAATATCTGTAGTAACATCTGTGGTAATATCTGTAGTAATATCTGTAGTAATATCTGTGGTAATATCTGTGGTAATATCTGTGGTAATATCTGTAGTAATACCTTTGGTAATACCTTTAGTAATATCTGTAGTAATATCTGTAGTAATATCTGTAGTAATATCTGTGGTAACATCTGTGGTAACATCTGTGGTAACATCTGTGGTAACATCTGTGGTAATATCTGTAGTAATATCTGTAGTAATATATGTGGTAATATCTGTGGTAATATCTGTAGTAATATCTGTAGTAAATACCTGCATTAATATCTGTGGTAATATCTATAATAATATCTGTAGTAATATCTGTAGTAACATCTGTGGTAATATCTGTGGTAATATCTGTGGTAATATCTGTAGTAATATCTGTGGTACTATCTGTGGTAATATCTGTAGTAATACCTGTAGTAACATCTGTAGTTACATCTGTAGTTACATCTGTAGTTACATCTGTAGTAATATCTGTAGTAATACCTGTAGTAGTACCTGTAGTAGTACCTGTAGTTACATCTGTAGTAATATCTGTAGTAATATCTGTAGTAATATCTGTAGTAATATCTGTAGTAACATCTGTGGTAATATCTGTAGTAACACCTGTAGTAACACATGTATTAATACCTGTAGTAATATCTGTAGTAACATCTGTTGTAATACCTGTAGTAATACCTGTAGTAACACCTGTAGTAACACCTGTTGTAACACCTGTTGTAACACCTGTAGTAACATCTGTAATAACATCTGTAGTAACACATGTATTAATACCTGTAGTAATATCTGTAGTAACATCTGTTGTAATACCTGTAGTAATACCTGTAGTAATACCTGTAGTAACACCTGTAGTAACACCTGTAGTAACACCTGTAGTAACACCTGTAGTAACATCTCTAGTAACATCTGTAGTAACATCTGTAGTAACATCTGTAGTAATACCTGTAGTAATACCTGTAGTAACATCTGTAGTAATACCAGTAGTAACATCTGTAGTAACATCTGTAGTAACATCTGTAGTAACATCTGTAGTAACAGCTAAGTAACATCTGTAGTAACATCTGTAGTAATACCTGTAGAAATACCTGTAGTAACATCTGTAGTAACATCTGTAGTAATACCTGTAGTAATACCTGTAGTAATACCTGTAGTAATATCTGTAGTAATATCTGTAGTTACATCTGTAGTAATATCTGTAGTAACATCTGTAGTAATATCTGTAGTAATATCTGTAGTAATACCTGTAGTAGTACCTGTAGTAACACCTGTAGTAACATCTGTAGTAACATCTGTAGTAATATCTGTAGTAATACCTGTAGTAATACCTGTATTAATATATGTGGTAATATCTTTAGTAATATCTGTAGTAACATCTGTGGTAATATCTGTGGTAATATCTGTGGTAATATATGTGGTAATATCTGTGATAATATCTGTGGTAATATCTGTGGTAATATCTGTGATAATATCTGTGGTAATATCTGTGGTAATATCTGTGGTAATATATGTAGTAATACCTTTGGTAATACCTTTAGTATTATCTGTAGTAATATCTGTAGTAATATCTGTAGTAACATCTGTGGTAATATCTGTAGTAACATCTGTAGTAACATCTGTAGTAACATCTGTAGTAACACCTGTATTAATACCTGTAGTAACATCTGTAGTAACATCTGTAGTAACATCTGTAGTAACATCTGTTGTAATACCTGTTGTAATACCTGTAGTAATACCTGTAGTAATACCTGTAGTAATACCTGTAGTAACATCTGTAGTAATACCTGTAGTAACATCTGTAGTAACATCTGTAGTAACATCTGTAGTAACATCTGTAGTAACATCTGTAATAACATCTGTAATAACAGCTAAGTAACATCTGTAGTAACATCTGTAGTAATATCTGTAGAAATACCTGTAGTAATACCTGTAGTAACATCTGTAGTAACATCTGTAGTACTACCTGTAGTAATATCTGTAGTAACATCTGTAGTAACATCTGTAGTAATACCTGTAGTAATATCTGTAGTAATACCTGTAGTAATACCTGTAGTAATACCTGTAGTAATACCTGTAGTAATACCTGTAGTAATATCTGTCTCTTTTTCTTCATTAACTTTTGATTGTTTTTCACTCACTTGGTTTTTCTCCAACTTTTGCATCTTTTACAGACCACACCACTGTCATGCTAACGCCCGCATACAGACCGCTGGTTAGGGTCGTTAAACCTGTGAAGAGGCAGATCCGGGTGTGTCCTGATGGGTCGTCAGAGGCACTCCTGGACTGCTTCTCCACCACAGACTGGAGCGCATTCAAAGACGCAGCCACCCACAACAACACCACAGACCTCCAGGACTACACGGAGACCGTCACTGCATACATGAGGAAATGCATGGATGATGTCACGATCACCAGAACCATCTCTGTTCGAGCCAATCAGAAGCCTTGGCTGACAGGTGAAGTCCACAGGCTCCTGAAGGCGTGGAACGTGGCCTTCAGAGCTGGGGACGAGGTGGGCCTAAGGACAGCGAGGGCCAACCTGTCACGAGGCATCCCAGTGGCCCAGAGACAGTACTCCAGGAGGATCGCCACCCACTTCAGCAACAGCAGAGACACCAGGAACCTGTGGCGGGGGATCCAGTCCATTACAGACTACAAGCCCCTTCCGCAGTCCTGTGACAGCTCCACCACTCTGCTGAACCAGCTGAATGACTTCTTTCCGCGCTTTGAGGCAGACAACGGCATCCCGGCACAGAAGGCTCCACCCCCTCCTGGCGACCAGGTGTTGACGCTTTCTCTGGACAGCGTGAGGCAAGTCCTCAGAAGGACCAACGCACGGAAAGCCCCAGGTCCTGACAACGTTCCTGGTCGTGTCCTGAGAGACTGTGCTGATGAGCTCACAGATGTCTTCACAGACATCTTCAACATCTCCCTGAGCCAGGCTGTTGTCCCCACCCGCCTCAAAGCCACCACCATCATCCCAGTCCCGAAGAAGCCCTCCCCATCCGGCAACGACTACCGCCCAGTTGCACCGACTCCCATTCTCATGCAGTGCTTCGAGCGGCTAGTCATGCACCACATCAAGTCTGCCCTCCCTTCAACCCTGGACCCTTTTCAGTTTGCTTACCGGTCCAACTGCTCGACTGATGACGCCATCTCCACGGCCCTACACTCAACCCTCACCCACCTGGAGACCAAAGACTTGTACGCCAGAATGCTGTTCATCGACTTCAGCTCAACATTCAACACAATCGTCCCCCAGCAGCTCATCTACAAAGTGGACCATCTTGGACTCAACACCTCCACACGCAACTGGCTGCTGGACTTCCTGACAGGGAGACCACAGGCAGTTCGAGTCGGTAGCAACACCTCCAGCACCATCACGCTGAACACGGGAGCCCCCCAAGGATGTGTTCTGAGCCCCCTCCTCTTCACTCTGTTGACCCACGACTGCACACCGACTTCAGCTCCAAACTCTTCATCAAGTTTGCAGACGAGACGACTGTGGTGGGTCTCAGGAACAACAACGATGAGACAGCCTACAGGAATGAGGTGGGCCTCCTGGCTATGTGGTGCAAGGACAACCATCTCCATCTGAATGTGGAGAAGATGAAGGAGATTGTTGTGGACTTCAGGAGAACACGCACCCAGCATGCTCCACTAACCATCAACGGTGCTGCAGTGGAAAGGGTCAGCAGCACCAAGTTCCTGGGTGTGCACATCTCTGAGGACCTGTCCTGGGACCACAACACCGCATCGCTGGACAAAAAAGCCCAATAGCGCCTCTACTTCCACACAAACTGAGGAGAGCAAGAGCCCCACCCCCATCATGCTCACCTTCTACAGAGGCCCCATGGAGAGCATCCTGACCAGCTGCATCACCCTGTGGTACGGCGCCTGCACCGTTTCCTGCAGACCCTGCAGCGCATCGTGAGAGCAGCTGAAGAGATCACTGGTGTCTCTCTCCCTTCCCTCACAGACATTTATAACACCCGCCTCACCCACAAAGCCATCAGCATTGCAGGTGACCCCCCCCCCCCACAGCCTTTTCAGCCTGCTGCCATCAGGTAGGAGACTGCAGAGTCTGGACCAGAACCAGCAGGATCAAGGACAGTTTCTGTCACCAGGCGGTCAGGAGGCTCAACCCCCTCCCTGCTCTGCCCCCTGCCATAGCCTTGAACTCTACTCTGTCTGCCCCCCCCCCCCCCAGCACCTGACCACCTATCCCCCCCCCCCCGTCAACTCAGGGACTGGTCACACGTCACTTCCCCTATGGGATTAAAGAGTATAGAGATGTTAACCATCCCTTGTGTTTCGTCTTATACTTTGTGTTGTACTGCCTGCTGTACTGCTTGTTGTACTGCCTGTGTTGTACTGCCTGTGTTGTACTGCCTGTTGTACTGCCTGTTGTACTGCCTGCTGTACTGCTTGTTGTACTGCCTGTGTTGTACTGCCTGTGTTGTACTGCCTGTTGTACTGCCTGCTGTACTGCCTGTTGTACTGCCTGTTGTACTGCCTGTGTACTGTGGGTCAGAGAGGACTGCAATTTCATCTGTGCTGTATGTCGTGCACATAAGGTACACTTGACAATAAGGCTGACTTTGATTTGACTTTTTCGGAGGTATGGTGATAATCAATCAATCAATCAATCAATCACCCTTTATTAGTCTATCTCTTAATTCCACCAGCAGACGTTCCAAAGTGTTTTAACAGACAGACAAACCCAACAGGACGCTTCTTGTTCTCTGGGGGGTCGAACTAACTCCTCTCTCACTGCAGCTTAGAACCAGCACACCTGTTGCTGATTGGTCGATTTTAATCAGACTGAATCACACAGGTGAGTCACACAGGTGAGTCACACAGGTGAGTCACACAGGTGAATCACACAGGTGAATCACACAGGTGAGTCACACAGGTGAATCACACAGGTGAATCACACAGGTGAATCACACAGGTGAATCACACAGGTGAATCACACAGGTGAATCACACAGGTGAATCACACAGGTGAGTCACACAGGTGAATCTGGTGACCAGAAACTCACATGAGATCAATAAATAATGGAGATTTCTGGGTTACAAATTTAAGCGGAGAAATGGACAAATAGTGAATATTTTTGTTGAAGTGTGTTGATGGTGAGTTCCTGTCAAACACGCACTGACACACGCGTGTAACCCAATCAGAGAATGTTAGAAACTAAAATGAAGAACACACCGGTTCCTTCCATGGGCGTGTGTTTGTCTGCCTCATCGGTGGACAAACCGCTGTCCTCGTTCAGCTCCAGGGACTCGATGGTTTCCTCCAGGTACATGAGACAGGCCTTCTCCTCCGCAGACAGGTGCTCCATGCTGTCGTCACTCTGAACACGGAGAACACAGAGGACGTTAGACACGGAACCGAACCGTCTAAAGCTTCAACACCTCACCAGAGCAGAGTCACGTCTGTTTGGTGTTCAAACAGCTGAGGGTCTCGTCGTCCCGCCTCCGTCCATCTGGTCTTCAGCGGTCCTGTCAGCAGAGGCGTGTGGACAAGCCTGAGTAACACTCACACAGCCGGAGTTCAGGCTGATGACGCTGTCGCAGCTCCCGGCGCTGTCCGTGTTCCTCAGGGTCTGCATGGCGACGCCCGCGGACCACGTATCGCTCCTGGGCATCCCACAGGGAGGAAGAGGAGGACGAGGGGCAGGATCCACGCTGTGAGGAAGAGGAGGACGAGGGGCAGGATCCACGCTGTGAGGAAGAGGACGACGAGGGGCAGGATCCACGCTGTGAGGAAGAGGAGGACGAGGGGCAGGATCCACGCTCTGCTCTACATACCACTGAGGATTATCCTGAAGGACCAAAGAGTGGAGGTGAAGTCAGACAAACGGGATTCAGTGGAGACTTTTGGTTTCAAAAGTCTCCACTGAATGACTCTTGTTGTCCCACAGCGCCACCATCAGGATGAAAGAACATGTGTTTAACAGATGCAGATTAAAGGTGTCACCGCTGCAGAATATTAACAGCGCAGTCAGAGACTGTAACATCCTGCGACACCCCTGAATTCAACATTTACCCTGACCTACACATGTTTGTTCCTCTGGCTTCCTGAAAATCTTACTTTTTGTTTAGTGATTATATCTCATCAGGTTTCAGAGACGTGGACCTAAAGAGGTATAGAAGTAAAAATTTGACCTTGACCTAGTTTTTCAAGGTCAAGCATGTGACCTAATTTTCATCCCTGAATATAACGTCTTTTTGTTTCGTCTTTCCATCTTATCCGGTTCCTGAGATATGTGCAAAAAAATGTGCAAAAGTCAAAATTTGACCTTGACCTACTTTTCTCAAGGTCAAGGTCTTCATCTCATCTTCATCCCCTTTGCTGCCTGAGTCATGTGCTTTTAGTTTCACCTTTCTATCTGAACGGTTGTGGACACTAACGGAAACACTAACGGACGCGTGTGAACGTGTTCTGTCACCGTTAGACGTGGACCAGATGCACAGACTGGATGAACCTGGACCTGGAACAGGTCCGTCTTCAGCTCCTTCCTCCTGTTCAGTCACTAGGAACACACTCCTGTGTGACGCTCACACACACCTTACAGTTCACTACAACAAGACGACGCCTTCAGACGACTCGTGTTTCCACCGGGCTGAAGGAGCAAGAGACCAGAACGTAGAATAAAGTTGAGGGTTTAGGATTTGATCCCAATAATTATTATTATATACATTATAATTTAATTCTACAATCGTTCTGACAGACTTATTGATCTGGTATTGATCAGACTGAACAGACGTGGGTTAAACAACCGTTCTTCAGGCGTTTCATACTGAAGCTGAAGCAGCACACACACACACACACACACACACACACACACACACACACACACACACACACACACACACACACACACTCTGAGCTTCACCTTCAGGTTGTTCTACAAACGTTTCTCCAGGTGAACAGAATCTGAACACGAACATTCAGAGTCGATTCACTTCCTGTCCGATTGGCGTCAGAACGCTGACCTCTTGAGTCATGCTGCTGTTTCCTGTCTGTACCCAGAGTAACGTCTGACAGGCACGAGGACGACCCTCCCCTTACAGCACAGATTTCACTTGCGTTTGAAGCGTTAACAGGCTTTAGCATCACAAGCTAACCGTTCACACTGGGAACAGTTCAGGAAGGAACTGATCAGATTCGCTCAACCTGGGTCGACTGATGGATTCTGGTGAAAGACGTCACACAAAGGGATCAAACTGATCAAACTGATCAAACTGTATTCCAAGACAAAGGCTTAGATCACACACGTGAAACACAAGGCCCGGGGGCCAAATGTGGCCCTCGAGAGCAAAAAAGGTTACATTTAGTTACATTTATTAGTTACATTAAGGAGTAGTTACATTTAGTTACATTACACTGAGTTACATTTAGTTACATTTATTAGTTACATTAAGGAGTAGTTACATTTAGTTACATTACACTGAGTTACATTTAGTTACATTTATTAGTTACATTAAGGAGTAGTTACATTTAGTTACATTACATTAGTTACATTAGTTACATCTGGCTCCTTGATGACAGCCGTGACGCTGATGTGGCC
Organism: Antennarius striatus; assembly: GCF_040054535.1. NCBI lineage: Eukaryota > Metazoa > Chordata > Actinopteri > Lophiiformes > Antennariidae > Antennarius > Antennarius striatus. The sequence goes on along the minus strand of NC_090777.1, from coordinate 2,182,683 downwards.
CCCGTTGAGATGAGTTTGACCCCCTGCTTTAACCCTTTATCCTCCATCGGCTCCAGGGGTCCTGATAGGCACTGATCGTTCTCTGATCTCTGGACTAAACACAGGACTGACTCCTCTGTAGACCACACAGCGTCTCTGATACGGCCTCAGGTTTCCAGCTATTGTTCCGTTCCAGAAGGTTCCAGTGAGGAGAACCAGACGAACTTTCATAATTTCAGATAAGAACGTGAGGCAGCAGCTTGACAATGAACTGAAGCTGATTAAACCCAGTGATTCATCAGGACTAATGAATCATGCTGACGACAGCTGAACTCAGCGTTTACTGGAGGAAGGAGACACTCCAGCGACACGCCGGGTCGGACATTGATTTGATGACATTATGTTAAAAACAGATATTTTTAATACTAATGGCTGATAAAGCGGTTCAGAAGATGAATGAAACAATAAATAATAATGTTACTACGTCATATTTGATATAATGATAATAATAATAACAATAATAATAATTACTATTATTATTTTGTAGGAAGAAGAGCCTTGGAAATAAACTTTGGGAATTAAAATTACAGAAAATGTAATGAATAAAGAAAAATGCCATCAATGTTTGGATTTTTACATAAAAACAGTGTAACAGTGATTTCATAACCTTTTCACTGTCAAATCAAATCAGTAAGGATTGTAAAAACACATCGATGGCGGTCTCAGTCAATATTCTCTCTCTATAAACTCTGGAGAAGTGTTAAAACATTTGGTGGAGAACCAGCAGAAATCTTTGAAGACGTTACTTTAATATCTGTTTTGCAAAAAAAAGCGACAATTCATAATGAGTAAAAAATTTTTTATAATTTTAGTGATTATTTGAAACAACTTTTAGACATTTAGACTCCTCTAGTTGAAGGAAAACATTTAAATATTGAGGGGAGGAGATTCTAGGTTGCCATAGAGCAAACTGAAAACAGTGAAGGTAAAACCAGCCCAACGACACACACACACACACACACACACACACACACACACACACACACACACACACACACACACACACACACACACTGTGTTTTATGACAACACAAACTGGCTGACACAGCAGCAGCGCTGAGGGAAGCGATCCTTCTTGAAACAGGTCACCTCAGCAGGTAGGATCACACCTGTCCCGTCTGAATCAGGAAGTAAACCCGTCCCACGGCGCCTGCCTTCATATGGATTCCATGGGGACAAGAATGTCACCCTGCTGGCTCCAAGCCGGGCCCGAGAACCAGGTGTGAACAGAACCAGAACCAGGTGTGAACAGAACCAGAACCAGGTGTGAACAGAACCAGAACCAGGTGTGAACAGAAGCAGAACCTGCTGCTCCATCCAGGAACAGGGATGGTCTAACAATGTGAAGAATGTGTTCCAGAGGAACGTTTTAATCATTAACAGTAAACAAAAGTTCTCAGATTGACTAATCTGAACCCAAACCCTCGTTAATGTTTAACCGGATTACAATCTGAGTGTTTACATTCGTGAGCTAATATTTGTGTTTCTCTGACTCCACCGAGTTCACGACTGAACGCTCTGTGTGAAACAGAAACACTTTACCGGAGAACGGGTCCGTCTGATCCGGTTTGGAAAACCGGTTTCGGTTTGGAACCGGTTCGGGCTCCAGAACGGAATCTGATTCCACTGAAGCTTTTCTCTCTGTGTAACCTGTTGTAACCGGAGGGGAACCGACACCGGGACCGTGTTGAACCGGAAACTTACCGGAAACGGTAGATCCGTGGAGTCCGGGTCGACGCGTAAAGCCGGTGCGTAATTCCAGGACGCAGCAGCGCGTCATCCCGTCCGAACCGGGGTCGTCGCTCCGTTCCGCCGGACGCACAGCCGCTAAGCTCCGAGACGTCACCGACTGCACCGGGAGGGGAGCGGCTGCTGCCAGGTGAGACACCCCCACAGGTGTGCCAATTAGGTGACCGACAGCAGTGTGGGAAACCGGAGCCGTCAGGGTGACGTGGGCTGTGGGAGGAGCCAAAGGGACCAGGAGGCGGCCCCCACCGGGAGGAGAGAACCATTTATGCACTGCAGCGCCGGTGACGTCTCTGAACGGTACCGACGGTTTTTCCGGTTGAACCAGTGCCGTACAGTCACCGGATGCTTCAGATTCCAGCTGCTTCACGGTTAAAGTTCATTGTTTTTTTAATAAATTTATATATGATTAAATAAATGTTTCCCATATTTTTAAAGATCTGCTGTTCAAAGTCAGTTTAAAAAGTGTTAAACATGTGAAGACTCTTCTATTCCCCCTCGGGGGATTGATAGGGTTAATAAAATAAAACAAAATAAAAAATAAAATGTCTGCATCCTTCAATGGTCCCTGTGTCACTATGTGGTGCTAATTATACGCTTCGGGTATTTGTTTTATTGTATTGATTATAGGGACTATTTTTGCCGTGCAGACAGTTATTCATTATATTATTATATGTTTTACAAAGAAATGCTCATTAAAATGCTTTCTGGACTCTTTAACGTTTTGCTCCACCTGAACCGGATCCGATCCCACATCCCGACACCCCACGTGTCAAACTCAAGGCCCGGGGGCCACATGTGGCCCTCCACATCCTTTTATGTGGCCCGCGAGAGAATAAAAAGTCAAGTGTCTAAAGTAAATACAGTGATACCTCTGTACTCGACCGCCTCTATACTCGACCAAATCGGTGCTCGACCAAAAAATTCGAGTAGAAAATGTATCGGACCCCGAACAGATTTTCGGTACTCGACTAGCCGAGTCGACCCGAACGCGCTCCTCGGCCGCGCTCCTCGGCCAGCGGGTAAGCGTCAGTTCGACTCAGACCGCCAGTGGAGTAACACATACGCAAATTACGTACGCAGACGTACGGAAATTACAGCAAAATATGAAAGTGGTGTACGAGTGTCCGACCTCGCGTCGCAGTACGAAATGAAAGTCAACCATTTCCACTATGTTGAAGCAGAAGCAACTGACAATGGACAGGTTCCTTCTTAAAGAAAAGAGGAAGGCTACTGCCCAGCCAGATTCACCTCCACGGAAGAGAGAGAGAAGGGAGAAAACCCCTGGAGGCGCGTTACCTAGCGTCATCATGGAAGAGATTCCCCTTCCATGATGACGCTAGTGCCATCAACCGCTCTCTAAAACGTAAAGTAAATTATACAAAATGGTTTATAATGCTTTATCTTTATCATGTACTGCTTGTGCACATTTACGTATTCATTGTTGTTTAGATACACGTTCTTATAATATTTGAGATATTTTTCTAAATGGTAAGAACGGATTAAAATACTTTCCATTATTTCTTATGGGAAAATTGGTTTCGGTGGTCGAACAAATCGGTGCTCAACCACCACCTCAGAACGGATTATGGTCGAGTACAGAGGTATTACTGTAGGCCAAAAGTGTGTTTTGACCAAAAACTACATTTCCCACAATGCAGTAGTTCAGCCCATTTTAACTCTGACTAAACGTTGTGAACAAAGTTAACGTCCTAACTTGTGTCTGATGTTATTTTTCTTTATTGATTGATAGTTTGATCCTTGATTGATGGAGTTCTGTGGGTTTAATAACCTGACAAATGAAAAGGATTTATGTTAGAACAGAGAAACAAACAAACATGTTTTTTCTGTCTAACTGTAATGTTTGGAACTAGAATCAGTCAGAAATTCAGTTATTTAACATTAAGGAGTAGTTACATTTAGTTACATTACACTGAGTTACATTTAGTTACATTTATTAGTTACATTAAGGAGTAGTTACATTTAGTTACATTACACTGAGTTACATTTAGTTACATTTATTAGTTACATTAAGGAGTAGTTACATTTAGTTACATTACACTGAGTTACATTTAGTTACATTTATTAGTTACATTAAGGAGTAGTTACATTTAGTTACATTACACTGAGTTACATTTAGTTACATTTATTAGTTACATTAAGGAGTAGTTACATTTAGTTACACTACACTGAGTTACATTTAGTTACATTTATTAGTTACATTAAGGAGTAGTTACATTTAGTTACATTACACTGAGTTACATTTAGTTACATTTAGTTACATTAAGGAGTAGTTACATTTAGTTACATTACACTGAGTTACATTTAGTTACATTTATTAGTTACATTAAGGAGTAGTTACATTTATGTTACACTGAGTTACATTTATTAGTTACCTCTGGCCCTTTGAGGACAGCCATGACGCTGATGTGGCCCCCAGTGGAGATGAGTTTGACCCCCCCTGATCTAATGACATCACTAAACACCTCAGCTGCAGGTATTCAGGCTATCAGTGACTAAATGAATGAAGACTCCACACACAGCGTTTGAATTGCGTCATTTATTAGTCGTACATTTATGAAAAATAATCATAAAAAAGACTGGAAGCCTGATATTATATACAATCCTTTTTTCTGAAGTGAGGTCCCCCCCCCCCCTCTGCACAGCCTTTTTTAATTACAGGGTGTTTATTCACGATATGTTTCATTTATAAGACATAGTCCTTTCCTCTATTTTGACAAATGTCAAAAATGACATACATACATACATACATACATACATACATACATACATACATACATACATACATACATACATGTACCTGTATATATATAGATATCTATAAAAGCAAAAATCATTCAAGTATCAAAATACAGATTGGTGGACGATTTCATTCTCATCACTGCCGTCATCAGACGAGGCTTAAAATATCTCCTGATCCTCAGCAATGTGCAAAAGCAGAACCAGAACCAACACCAGAACTAGAACAGTACCAGAACCAGTACCAGAACTACAGGTAGAACCACAACCTGGACCAGAACTAGAACCAGGCTGAACCCAGAAACGGCGTACCGTAGACAGCGCTGGCCTGATGACGTACCACACATACAACAGTTACCCCAAACCCACCTGACTAGTACCCCCACACACACACACACACACACACTCAGTACCCTAACAGTCACACACTGGACCCGGGCCCTTTGTTCTGTTCTGCTCCTATAAAACGATCAACAAAGGGCCTGAAGGAGGGGCCCCAGGGGGCCCCACCGGATTCAGGTCCCAAACGTGTCCGAATGGCAAATTAAAGACAAAGCACGGAAATAAAAGCCCCCCCACACCCCACCCCCGGTGTTATGGATATAAAACAGTCTGTAGTGTCAGTTCCTCTGAGTCTGAGCCGTAGGACGACATCACCAGCGAGGCTACCGCGTGTGGAGGAGTGTGACCACAGTGTGAGGTCTACAGTGTGACGCCTGTGTCTCGTGTGTGATGCCTGTGTCTCGTGTGTGACGCCATGTCTCATGTGTGACACCTGTGTCTCATGTGTGACGCTGTGTCTCATGTGTGACACCTGTGTCTCATGTGTGACACCTGTCTCATGTGTGATGCCTGTGTCTCATGTGTGTCACCTGTGTCTCATGTGTGACGCCTGTGTCTCATGTGTGATTACTGTGTCTCATGTGTGACGCTGTGTCTCATGTGTGACACCTGTGTCTCATGTGTGACACCTGTGTCTCATGTGTGACGCCTGTGTCTCATGTGTTACGTCTATGTCTCATGTGTGATGCCCGGGTCTCATGTGTAACGCCTGTGTCTCATGTGTAACACCTGTTTCTAATATGATGCCTGTGTCCCGTGTGACGCCTGTGTGACAACTGTCTCATGTGTGACACCTGTGCCTCATGTGTGAGGCCTGTGTCTCATGTGTGATGCCTGTGTCTCATGTGTAACACCTGTGTCTCATGTGTAACACCTGTTTCTAATATGATGCCTGTGTCCCGTGTGACGCCTGTGTGACAACTTCTCATGTGTGACGCCTGTGCCTCATGTGTGACGCCTGTGATTCATGTGACGCCTGTGTCTCATGTGTGATGCCTGTGTTAGTTCAGTTAGCTCAGGTACAGGGGTGCATCAGATTCCAGGGTGGTGCCTGTGTCTCATGCACCCTTTTATCCTGAACTAGCTGCTAACTAGCTTCTAACTAGCTGCTAACTAGCTTCTAACTAGCTGCTAACTAGCTGCTCTGCAGGTATGTTTCAGGACAGCATAAACGTGAACTCTATCGCAGGTCTGATGCGTTCAGAGGCGGTCGTTCATCAGGAAACACGTGAAGCGGGGTGAAACACGTGAAGCGGGGTGAAACACGTGAAGCGGGGTGAAACACGTGAAGCGGGGTGAAACACGTGAAGCGGGGTGAAACACGTGAAGCGGGGTGAAACACGTGAAGCGGGGTGAAACACGTGAAGCGGGGTGAAACACGTGAAGCGGGGTGAAACACGTGAAGCGGGGTGAAACACGTGAAGCGGGGTGAACACATCCGCCCGGGACGAACGGATGCTGCCGGTCGTCCCGTTGATCCGGCGGCTGAAGCTTCCATCCGCCCCCCCCCTCCTGGGCGGTGTGATCTCACTGCGTGTCACTTTCCCAACAAAACCCTCCTACCCATCATGCAACAGGGTTGTTCCCATCCTGTGTGACTGGCTGGGAGGGGCCACAGTGTTCAGCTGAAGGGGGGGGACACAGACACAGTGAGGTTAAAGCAGAACAATGTGATGATGTGAGAGTCGACTTCTTTAGCAGCAGTCGGGGGGGGGGGGGGGGGGGGGCAGGATGAAGGCATTAGTTGTGGGGGGGTCAGGATGAAGGCATTAGTTGTGGGGGGGGGCATGATGAAGGCATTAGTTGTGGGGGGGTCAGGATGAAGGCATTAGTTGTGGGGGGGGCATGATGAAGGCATTAGTTGTGGGGGGGCATGTTGAAGGCATTAGTTGTGGGGGGGCATGATGAAGGCATTAGTTGGGGGGGGGCATGATGAAGGCATTAGTTGGGGGGGGCATGATGAAGGCATTAGTTGTGAAGAGAGGAAGAGGAGGCAGGAGGGTTAAACTGGGTTCAACAGCAGATTAACGTCCGGTTTGATTCCTGGCCTCTGATTGATCGATAAAAGAGGGCGTGTCAGTGTGGAATATGATGCTGATTGTCTGACCAATGAAATGGAGCCTCGTTACCCCACAGGAAGTAACGAGGAAGTACAGGAAGTCAGGATGCTAACGTCATTAGCTCCAAACGGAGGCATCACAGTGCTGGACGTCTGCCTCCTCTAGTTTATAATCTCCTCTGGTGAACACAGAGGAGATTATAATCTAACCTGTAATCTAACACCACCCTCTGAGCCCCCCAGGAAACACGCCCCCCAGGAACAGGACGCTCACAGTGCGTCGCTCTCGGCTGGTTTGACTCTCAGGAGTCAAAGCCTCGGAGCGGCGGTCGGCTAACGGAGCAGGAAGAGAAAAGCTGGTCGCCGTGGCAACAGAGGGATGCTGGGAAAAAAAACACAGAGTTCAGGAGGCGGAGAGGGGGTGAGGCTGGGGGGTCGACCGGGAGGTGTGAGCGAGGAAGACAGGAAGACGAAGATTTATTTTAAAGAGCGGCCGTCCCAGCTGATGGGTGGGGGGGGGGGACCAGAGAGGCAAGATACACAGTTAAAGGCACACAGGAGGACGGGGGGGGGGGGGGGGCAGAAGTGATCAGGAGATCAGGAGGAAGGGGGGTCCCCTCAAAAGATGGTGGTCTCGTACTTAGTGCTGATGGTGCGCTTGGAGTCGGGGGGGTCCGTGAGCCACGTGGTGTTGCCCTGGGACTGGGGGTCACCCTCCGGCTCCACCATCTCCCCCTGTGAACACAGACAGGGGCATCAGACTTCAGGCTGGGGCAGTAAGAGCCTGACGACGTCAAGTTCTTAACAATCTGGAGTCTGAAAACATCAATAAAGTTCTGATCGGATTGATGATTGATTGATCGTTAGTCAGCCGCTGCTCATCAGCGTCATCATTAACTTTAGACTCAATTTAAAGACGTGAAAACTGGTTTTCCTTCTGATGGAGAATCAGTGATGTAACCATTGCTTGTAGTTCCCACAAACAGTCGCTAGGGGGCGACAGATCCCGTTTATGACTGAAACCCACAGAAACATGAAATGACAGCAGAAGAAATTCATACAGGGGGTTAAAACCCAGATGGAGGAGGAGGGATTTCTTTCAGAGAAGTGAGGATAAAAAAAACAGAGGCAGAAGGAAACGATGTGAAGAAATGATGGAGATGGGACTGGGGGGCGGGGGCAACACCTGGGCAGCAGGGCTGGCAGAGAGCAGCGGGAGGAAGGAGGGACGGTTGGAGGTGCAGGACACACACGTGTCGTCACTCACGGCTGACTTCCGGGCGCCGCCTCGTGGTTTGGGTGCGGGCCGGCCCGACCGGGTGTCCGTGACCTCTGACCCCGGCCCCCCCAGGGGGGTCTGGTGCTGCTTGTTCCTCTGCGCTTGCAGGGCCAGCTGGTAGGCCACCTCGAACGCCTGCCCCAGCGTCAGGATGATCTCGTAGGTCCGGTTCTGTGGGGGGGGGGACAACGGTGGAAGGGCGTCACGACGGCGTTCACCCTGAGGTACAGCATGAGGTACACTCTGAGGTACACCCGTGTGCGTTCACCCTGAGGTACACCCGTGTGCGTTCACCCTGAGGTACACCCTGAGGTACACCCGTGTGCGTTCACCCTGAGGTACACCCGTGTGCGTTCACCCTGAGGTACACCCGTGTGCGTTCACCCTGAGGTACACCCGTGTGCGTTCACCCTGAGGTACACCCGTGTGCGTTCACCCTCACCACGTCCTCCGTGCTGAACACGTGGCAGTAGTGATGGCTGGTCTGCAGGTCCTTGGTGATGTAGGCGAAGGTGCGTAGGTCCTCGGGGTCCTGGGCCGCACACGAGATGTTCCTGATCTCGTGCTCCGCGATGATGTTCTGCAACCAGGAGAGGGCGCTCATGAGGAAAAAGATGGTTTAGGTTCAGATGTGAAGAAGACTGTGTGTGTGTGTGTGTGTGTGTGTGTGTGTGTGTGTGTGTGTGTGTGTGTGTGTGTGTGTGCAGCGTCCCACCTTATTGGCTGCGTCGATGAACTTCACACCCTTGTAGGTGATGGAGAGGACGATGGCAGGAACCTTCCTCATTTGTTCTGTCGACCTCTGGAGAGAAAAAGGAGGAGTCACCGGGGGTCACATCAGCATCAAAGGGCCAGATGTAGATGTAACTAATAAATGTAACTAAATGTAACTACTCCTTAATGTAACTAATAAATGTAACTAAATGTAACTCAGTGTAATGTAACTAAATGTAACTACTCCTTAATGTAACTAATAAATGTAACTAAATGTAACTCAGTGTAATGTAACTAAATGTAACTACTCCTTAATGTAACTAATAAATGTAACTAAATGTAACTCAGTGTAATGTAACTAAATGTAACTACTCCTTAATGTAACTAATAATGTAACTAAATGTAACTTAGTGTAATGTAACTAAATGTAACTACTCCTTAATGTAACTAATAAATGTAACTAAATGTAACTTAGTGTAATGTAACTAAATGTAACTACTCCTTAATGTAACTAATAAATGTAACTAAATGTAACTCAGTGTAATGTAACTAAATGTAACTACTCCTTAATGTAACTAATAATGTAACTAAATGTAACTCAGTGTAATGTAACTAAATGTAACTACTCCTTAATGTAACTAATAAATGTAACTAAATGTAACTCAGTGTAATGTAACTAAATGTAACTACTCCTTAATGTAACTAATAAATGTAACTAAATGTAACTCAGTGTAATGTAACTAAATGTAACTACTCCTTAATGTAACTAATAAATGTAACTAAATGTAACTCAGTGTAATGTAACTAAATGTAACTACTCCTTAATGTAACTAATAAATGTAACTAAATGTAACTCAGTGTAATGTAACTAAATGTAACTACTCCTTAATGTAACTAATAAATGTAACTAAATGTAACTCAGTGTAATGTAACTAAATGTAACTACTCCTTAATGTAACTAATAAATGTAACTAAATGTAACTCAGTGTAATGTAACTAAATGTAACTACTCCTTAATGTTAAATAACTGAATTTCTGACTGATTCTAGTTCCAAACATTACAGTTAGACAGAAAAAACATGTTTGTTTGTTTCTCTGTTCTAACATAAATCCTTTTCATTTGTCAGGTTATTAAACCCACAGAACTCCATCAATCAAGGATCAAACTATCAATCAATAAAGAAAAATAACATCAGACACAAGTTAGGACGTTAACTTTGTTCACTACGTTTAGTCAGAGTTAAGATGGGCTGAACTACTGCATTGTGGGAAATGTAGTTTTTGTTCAAAACACCCTTTTGACCTATTTATTTTAGACACTCTGACCTTTTCTGCTCCCGGGGGGCCACATTAAATGACATGGAGGGCCACATTTGGCCCCCAGACCTTGAGTTTGACTCATGTGCTGTAGGTTGAGGACACCTACCCTCATCTTAGCGCAGGCGTCCTGCGTGGACTCGGTGCCCCGGAGGTCCTTGATCAGCATGGAGCCCAGGTACTGGGGAGGGACAGAGAGCGGTTGGAGTGTAGGTTCACTTCCTGTCATCACGGGGGGGGGAGGAGTGAACCTACGCTGGATTCGTATTCGCACGATTCAAAGATGAGTTTCTCGGGCTGATGCTGCCAGTTCTGCACGGGGGCATAGGGCGCGGCCAGGCTGGGGGGCCTCAGGGTCAGCCGGGGCTCCCGGTCCTGGAGACAAACAGGTCGTCACAAACTGGCCCCCACCCCGGTAAAGCAAGCCTCACGGCGCTGAGATGGGGGCGGGGCGTACGTGAGATCGGGGCCGCTCGCTGCGATGTCTCTGGGTGGCGTCATGGTCTCCTCTCCTGGGGGGGTCACCTGCAGGCAGCAGGGGGTCCATGGAGCGCCCCGCGTAGGATTCCACCTGACTGAGTGGAGACGAGCTCTGGGGGCCGGGGGGGTCGTGACACTGGAGACACAGGAGGTCATGAAGTCACAGGAGGGGGGGTCGCTGCTGAGCAGGGGGCTCAGGTTCTCACCCGGATCTGAGACAGGCGGGGGGGCTTCACCGGGGGCTCCTCATAGTGCCGCTCCGCCAGCGAGGCGATGATGCGTTTCCTGTGGCCGAGCAGCGAGATCTTCAGCACCTGGACGGAGACAGGAAGTCACCTGTGGGTGTCGTTTCCCTCTCTGCCCCCCCCCCCCCCCCATCAGAGACTCACGTTGACGATCTCCAGCTCCCACAGGTTCTTCACACAGTCCAGGGACCGGTAGCCGCTGGACAGGAAGTTGTGCAGGTACTCGTGGAGACCCAGGTTCTCCAGCCAGGAGGAGAGGGAGGGGCTGCCGTCACAGCCCAGAGCCTTCACCTGGGGGGGGTCAATCACAGGTCAACTATCACCACTGAACCTCCTGACGCCCCCCCGCGGAGTTAACACTGGTGGTAAAGTGAGACCGAGCCTCTCGTGACCTCAGGCATGATGTAGGACATGTGATCACGAGCTGATCGGTGATTGATCCCCTGGGGTACCGATCAGTGATTGATCACCTGGGGTGACAATCGGTGACTGATCACCTTGGGTACCGATCAGTGATTGATCACCTTGGGTACTGATCAGTGATTGATCACCTTGGGTACTGATCAGTGATTGATCACCTTGGGTACCGATCCGTGATTGATCACTTTGGGTACCGATCAGTGATTGATCACCTTGGGTACTGATCAGTGATTGATCACATTAGGTACTGATCAGTGATTGATCACCTTGGGTACCGATCAGTGATTGATCACCTTGGGTACTGATCAGTGATTGATCACCTGGGGTACTGATCAGTGATTGATCACCTTGGGTACTGATCAGTGATTGATCACCTTGGGTACTGATATGTGATTGATCACCTTGGGTACTGATCAGTGATTGATCACCTGGGGTACTGATCAGTGATTGATCACCTTGGGTACTGATCAGTGATTGATCACCTTGGGTAATGATCGTGCTGCGTTCAGGATCTTCTTCCTGTGGGAGGGGTCTGTGATGCCGATCTCCTTCAGGTCCTGGTCCTCCATCACGTTGCCCCCCTGTGGGTTAAAAGACAGTGGGGGTCAAACCACATAAACACAAACTGAGTGATTCTGCCCCGTTTGGAGCCCCCCCGGAGAGGAAGTGAGGGTTCAGGTTGGGTATTGATTATTGATCACATATCATCGCTGCAGAGAAGGGATCAATTATTCTGGACAAACCAAACTACTGACTCCAGAGGGGGGGTGGGGGTGGGGGGGCGCAGGTCAATAACCTGGCTGAATGAGATAAAGGAGAAGGATGCCAGTCGAACCGTCTCTGGTTACCCCCCCGTGGGGCAGATAATGGATAGAGGAGGGAGGAGCAGCGAGTCAAGACAGACGTTCAGAAGCAGGAGGTCTGATTGGGCGGGGCTGGAACCTCTCTGGTAGCTAATGGAACCCCCCCCACAGGTGATTGGATTACTGCCCCCCCTGGAGATGAACTGATAAACGCTCCGCCCCCCTTCCACTTCCTGTCTGGTCCAACATTCTAGAGCAGGTCTCTGCTGCTAGTGTGTGTGTGTGTGTGTGTGTGTGTGTGTGTGTGTGTGTGTGTGTGTTGTGTGTTCTGCCCTACCGGGGGGGCTTTACCCTCTAGATTCTAGAGGGTGAAGCCACCCGTTAGGTTCTAGAGTCTAGAACCTATCATAAATACCCCATTGATCTGGTTACCCCCCTGAACCCAGGAGACACAGGGGGAAGCCTGCAGGTCTGGCATTGGGGTGGGGGCTGGAAGGAGGAGAACAACCAGAATGAGAAGAACGTCTGAGGGGGGGCTCTGACCCCCCCAAAGAACCAATCAGCTGATCAGGTGATTGATTCTCCACCACATTAACATTACACACCCAGCAGAGTGTCTGCAGACGGGGGTTTAGAAACACTGTTTGACTGGACAGACATCATGGGGGGGCTCTGATTAATGCACCCCCCCATTCTCTCCTCTTCAGCACCAAGGGGTGAACAGAACATCTGTTCTCTGACAGTTCTTCAAGGGAAACGTTCCAGTTGGAACGTGTTCCTGGACTCTGACACCACTCTGTGTTCTTTCTACCTGTTCTTGACGTGTTCTGACTTTCTCAGCGTGTTGTTCCTTCAGGTTTGCACTGAGTGCCCCCCCCCCACTCGAGGCTCAGGGTAAATTTGTTCTCTGGCTTCAAACAAAGAGACGTCCCTGCAGAAACACAGCGCCTGAATACAAACGAACCCGGAGCTCCGGCCTTGCAGAGGACAGGACTAGTGTGGACCTGGACCTGGTGCAGGACCACAGTAGTGTGGACCTGGACCTGGTGCAGGACCACAGTAGTGTGGACCTGGCCCTGGTGCAGGACCACAGTAGTGTGGACCTGGACCTGCTGCAGGACCACAGTAGTGTGGACCTGGACCTGGTGCAGGACCACAGTAGTGTGGACCTGGACCTGCTGCAGGACCACAGTAGTGTGGACCTGGACCTGCTGCAGGACCACAGCCCGTCATCAGGACTGCAGCTCCAGACTTCAAGCATTGGTTCTGATCCCAGCAGAGAGAAAACCTGTCTGCTGGGATCAACCTGCTCCAGACAGTCAACAGTTTGATCAGCGCCTCACGGCTGCAGCAGACCTGCTGGTTCTCACCAGTGTTTCCTGATGCTCCTCAGACCCACAGGGTTAGGGGTTAGGGGTTTGGGGTTAGAGTTAGGGGTTAGGGGTTTGGGGTTAGGGGTTTGGGGTTAGAGTTAGGGGTTAGGGGTTAGGGGTTTGGGGTTAGAGTTAGGGGTTAGGGGTTTGGGGTTAGGGGTTAGAGTTAGGGGTCAGGGGTTAGGGGTTTGGGGTTAGGGCATCTTCAGATCGGTTTAGGGAACTGGGCTGCAGCTCAGGGAGGATCTTCCTCTCATTTGTGGGTGGAGCTGCTGCACCGGGTCAGGTTGGTTCTTATGACGATAGAGCGGTTAAAACAAACACTGAGGTACCGATGCAGTCACAGACGGCAACATCCCGCGACACGGAAACACAATCCTGATGTCTGCTCTCCCCTGAATTCAAAATGTTACCCTGACCTACTGTCATAGGTCAAAGGTCAAAGCTAGTGCTCTGACCTACTGTCATTGATCAAAGCACTAGCTTTGATCTATGGTCTAACTCACAATGGGCTTCCCTCTCGTCTTTCTATCCTATCCGGTTCCTGAATGTACAGAAGTTAAAATTTGCCCTTGACCTAGTTTTCTCAAGGTCAAGGTCATCATCTCATCTTCATCCCCTCTGCTGCCTGACTCATGTGTTCATGGTTTCACCTTCTATCTGAACGCTTGTGCAGACATTTGGTGACAAACAGACGGACGAACGCTGACATTAGAATACATCACCGCTCTGACGCGGGACGTAATATGATATTAACTTGATGTCAATGTTAAAATGGGCTTGATTACTGCATTGTGGGAAATGTAGTTTTTGGTCAATGCTAACTTTTTGACCTATTTATTTTTACACACTCTGACCTTTTAAGCTCTCGTGGGCCACATAAAGTGATGTGAAGGGCCACATCTGGCCCCTGGGCGTTGAGTTTGACACACGTGGTCTAGAGTCACCACAGACTTAAACTCCTACAGCTCAGGGTTATAGATGCTTTATTACGGCTCAGGGTTATAGATGCTTTATTACGGCTCAGGGTTATAGATGCTTTATTACGGCTCAGGGTTATAGATGCTTTATTACGGCTCAGGGTTATAGATGCTTTATTACGGCTCAGGGTTATAGATGCTTTATTACGGCTCAGGGTTACAGATGCTTTATTACGGCTCAGGGTTATAGATGCTTTATACGGCTCAGGGTTATAGATGCTTTATAATGGCTCAGGGTTATAGATGCTTTATTACGGCTCAGGGTTATAGATGCTTTATTACGGCTCAGGGTTATAGATGCTTTATAATGGCTCAGGGTTATAGATGCTTTATAATGGCTCAGGGTTATAGATGCTTTATTACGGCTCAGGGTTATAGATGCTTTATACGGCTCAGGGTTATAGATGCTTTATTACAGCTCAGGGTTATAGATGTCTCTGAGGAGACAAAGATAAAGTCTCTGACAGAATGACGGCTCGTATTAGTTTACATAAAGATGATTTCTAAGACTGTCAATCGGTCTAAGCGTTGGGTTTAAATCTGGGGGTCACGTCGGATCCTCGTGAAACACCCCAACCATGGGACAAAAAGCAGCAAAACCCATTTTTCTCATTGGTACTATGAAGACGACACATGTCTGCCTTCAGGGGCGACTCTAGAGCCTCGAATGTTTGACTGTGCGAATCAAACGTCCACTTGCTGCTATAAAAACAACTTCAGCAAACTAACGGAGGAGACCAGGAAACCAACCGCAGATGAAGGACCACCGGGTCTTCATGGACGGTTCTCAGATCACCGCCAAAATCTAATGGGTTGTTTCCTGGGCCAGGTCCGACCTACCCAATAGGATTCATCAAAACCTGCGGGGACGACATCCTGCTGACAGACTGGACCACATTAACCCACTGCTGGGTGGAGGTCATGATTGTGTTTAGACTGAAACAGTCACCCCGCCTGGTGTCTGATGGTAGAGAGTCCAAGAGTCAGGTGTTCTAAACCGTCCAATCAACCCTCAACTCCCGTGTTTGTGTTTTATTAACTGAACTTCTGCACGACCAGGAGACACCAGCGTTGTTTCAGCCAAGGTTCTCCCACTTGGACTTCATTCTGAAGGAGTTGAAACATCAGAACTCCCCCAATCGTCTCAGGACAAAGCTAGCGTGAGTCATGCTAATAGTGTTTCATAGCTAAAGGGATCATCTGGCTGCTAATGGACGCTGCTATCACTCACCAACTCACCAATGGCGGACAGGACTCACCAATGGCAGACAGGACTCACCAATGGCAGACAAGACTCACCAATGGCAGACGGGACTCACCAGTGGCAGACAGGACTCACCAATGGCAGACAGGACTCACCAATGGCAGACAGGACTCACCAATGGCAGACGGGACTCACCATGTAGTGCAGGTCGTCGAAGCCGTTGAGCAGCAGCTTGCTCTCGTACTGGGGGAGCCCCACGCGGTCCAGCCAGTCGCCCACCGGCTGCTCCAGAATCCGGACCGACGCTCCTGCCGACAGGGGGAGGCGCTTCAGGAGAGAGAACCCTTTCAGCCGGTAGCAGCGGCACCCCGACCCAGACGCGTGGCATCGCCACATCGCCCCCGGACAGCAGAGGGCGCACCGGCAGCAGCACGGCGGGGGAGGCAGCGCGCCCTCCGGAGTGCGTGTCGGCTCCCGCGGGGGCCACGCGACCGTCACCAGAGACAGACACCCCCGGGTCTTAGGGGAAAAGGGGGCAAAACTAAGAAGAGATACCCTCCGTCGCTAGAAGACTAGCCGCTAACGCCCAGGAGCACCCCAGACAGACAACCAATCAACAGACAGCTGGTCTGATTAGACGCCACACATCAAGTACACCAGTAGGGGGCAGCAGGTCCTTCAGAAGATGACCTGAAGCCAGCTGAGAACTTTACAAACTAACCCCCCCTAGTCTCCGTTCTGTAAGGGGAATGGAACCCCCCCATCCTGGATCAGACTGTGTTCCTTCACTCCAGCAGCTTCACGATGAAACGGAGGGGAAACAAATCCAGTCAGGAGCTCCAGGGTCGCCTCCTCAGCAGCAGCCCCCCATGGTCCGTCTGGGCTGAGTGACGCCCCCCCATCCTAAAGATGCTCCTGTTATCCCGGCTGTTCAGAGCTCTGCTCCTCTGCTCCCTCTCTTCAACGCTCCTCCCTCCCCCCTCCCTCGCTCCGACATCGTCCCTCCTCCTTCCCCCCTCCCTCCCTCGCTCTGACGTCGTCCTTCCTCCCTCCCCCCTCCCTCGCTCAACACACTGCAGGCGGCTCCTCTGGGTGGGTGTGTTTCTGCTCTGGACCCCCCGCCCTTCATCGCTCTGGGCTCCAGTATCCCATCAGGAGACGAGGAAAGTACCGTCGCCACTGAGCCAATCAGCTGTCCAGTCACCGCTGGGGGGGGCAGAGGGGCGTGTAGCTTCTCACGTCTCCATTGAATCCCTTGAGGGACTCCAGACAGCAGCTCCTTCAAGACAGAGCTGAGGGCACGACTGACGCAGAAACGAGTGATGGAGTGCTAACGTCTGTCTTCACTGCAGCGGTCAGAGGGAACACTACGTCCTGACCCCCCCCCACCTCAACGCCGGCTCATGTTAAATACCTCAGTCCAGCTTAACTCAGGCATCATACCCAGAGCCGCCACCAGGGGCCGCCACAAACTCAGGTGAGACGGTTCAGGAAAGACGAAGAGACAGCTGGAATGAGATACAAAGGAAACCAACTGACCAACCAACCAACCAACTAATGGACCAACCAACAGACCAACCAAATAATGGACCAACCAACAGACCAACCAACTAATGGACCAACCAACAGACCAACCAACTAATGGACCAGCTAACAGACCAACCAACCAACAGACCAACCAAATAATGGACCAACCAACAGACCAACCAACTAATGGACCAACCAACAGACCAACCAACTAATGGACCAGCCAACAGACCAACCAACCAACAGACCAACCAACTAATGGACAAACCAACAGACCAACCAACCAACAGACCAACCAACTAATGGACCAACCAACAGACTAACCAACCAACCAACCAACAAACTAATGGACCAACCAACAGACCAACCAACTAATGGACCAACCAACAGACCAACCAACTAATGGACCAGCCAACAGACCAACCAACCAACAGACCAACCAACTAATGGACAAACCAACAGACCAACCAACCAACAGACCAACCAACTAATGGACCAACCAACCAACAAATGGACCAACCGACAGACCAACCAACTAATGGACCAACCAACAGACTAACCAACCAACCAACCAACAGACCAACAAACCGACAGGCCAACCAACCAAAAGACCAACCAACCAACCAACCAACCAACAGACCAACAAACCGACAGGCCAACCAACCAAAAGACCAACCAATCAACCAAACAACCAACAGACCAACCAACCACCCAACAACCAACAACCAGCCAACAGACAAACCAACAACCAACCAACAGACCAGCCAACAATGAAACAGTAAACCAATGCATAAATAAACTGCCTCCTCCTCCTCTTCATCAGTGGAGCCCCGCCCCTACAGGAAACAGTTCTCCTGGACACGTTTCTCTGCTGGGGGGGGGGTTGGTCCAGCTGGAGAAAGTTGTTGGTTCACTCCCCCCAGGGCAAACATCCAAATCAGAGTACTGGTACAGAACAGATGAAGCCCCAGCCCACAACACCTCCCTGGAGAACAAACCCACCACCTCCAGTAGAAGGCCTGGTTCAGAACCTGGGGGGTCGGACCAGAGTGACTCTACCTGGGGGGGTGCTGCTGGTCAGTGACTCTACCTGGGGGGGTGCTGCTGGTCAGTGACTCTACCTGGGGTGGCGTACTGCTGGTCTCTGGAGAAGTCGATCCCGGCGCCGATCAGCGTCATGATCTTCTCGATCTGGGGACAGGAGAAGAAGAGGAGATTAGAACCTGGGAGAAGGTCGTCAGGGTTCCTCAACCTTTCACCAGAGAACCAAACCCTCAACCGTAGAGCAGCATTGCTCCATCACCCCCCCAGAAGAAACCACAGGGTCAGCCAGAGGACGAGATGTATGAACACCATCTATGAACCGTCTGAAGGCATCTCCAGAAACGGAGACGGGAGCCCAGACCCCCCAACCGGACAGGAGCCCAGACCCCCCAGGCAGACAGGAGCCCAGACCCCCAACCAGACAGGAGCCCCCATTCCCATGTCTTCATGCATCTCTGTAGGATGCATGGACTGATCTCCTGGTGTAGCCACTAACATCCTGACCACATGCTGCTAGCGTAGCCGCTAACATCCTGACCACATGCTGCTAGCGTAGCCGCTAACATCCTGACCACATGCTGCTAGCGTAGCCGCTAACATCCTGACTACATGCTACTGCTACACCTGTCAGGTCTTTCCAACTCCATGAATGAAGCTTCGGGAACAGGAAATGATGTCATTGTAAACAGCTTGATGACACCCGAGACCAGAGCCCCCCAGCAGAGAGCAGAGCCCCCCAGCAGAGACCAGAGCCCCCCCACGCCACCGGATGGGTTCTGATCTTACTCCGTCGTTAGATGTTCCTTCTGTTCTGGACCACGTCTCTGGTTTCTGCTGAGACAAAGTTTCTGGTTTACCTCACGTCCCCCTCACCTGTCCTCACCTGGATTCAGGTATGCCAGTGTAAAGTCAGTTATGTTAGTGACTTGATCAGGATACACACAACTCAAGATCGATCGTGATGTGACCTCCAGCTGGAGGAGCCTGAACCTTCAGCTGTCACCTGAGAGGATCTACAGGACAAAGTCCTTCTAGCAGTGGTCCTGAGGTCCAGCCTGACAGGCTGCTTCACACAGAATACACGCCCAGACAGGAGCCTGATGAAGAACCTGATGAAGATCCTGATGAAGAGCCTGATGAGGAGCCTGATGAAAAACCTGATGAAGAACCTGATGGAGAACCTGATGAGGAGCCTGATGAAGAACCTACACACACATTAGCTCCATCTGAAGCAGCTCTTCTTATCTGGAGGCTCATGGGAGGAAATCAAAACCAAGTCTTTCCCTTTGTGGACGATCCCTGACTACCAGACCAACAGCAGTTGTACATTTTCCAGGTCCTCATCCCAAAAACCACTTCCTGTCTTCCTGTCGTCACGTCTTCATGTCTTCATGTCTTCATGTCTTGGCTGCCAGATGAGGAGTAAATAAATGGAATCCACCCCGGCTGGCTGCAGATCATAAATGAGCTCATATCTTCTGGGGCGTCCAGGAAGAGCCTTCTCCAGTAACATTCCTGTCCTAATCCCATCACTAATCCCATCACGCTGCTGAGATGCTGAGAGGCGGATCTGAACACAGCTGACCTTCAACACGTGACCTTCAATCTAAAGGTGGAATTAAAATGTTCTAGAAACGATTGTTCTGGTTGCTGATCTCATCAGACGGTCCTGCTGAGGAACGAGCAGCATCACAATCCTCTTTCACTTTAAATTCATCAATAAATTATTTGTTGAATGACACCAGACTTCTTGTTTTGGTGCGTTTGGATTGTAATTAATATTGGAGTGATAAATCAATCAGGTCAGCAGCACCTGATGCAGCTCAGTGATGCAGTCATTCGGAGGCGCTGTTGCTCCGCCTGTCCACCAGGGGGCAGTAATGTGTTCGTGATTATTATTATCAATAACAGGTTTAATAGGTGGGCCTTATTTAAAAAAAAACAGATTAAAATCCTTTTAAAGCTTTAAGTGAGAAAAAAAACTATAAAATGATGTAAAACATGAAATATCTACGTCTGTCTGACGTGATGACTTCATCTGGATTTCACTTGTGACATTTTTAGACCAAAAAACCATTATTTATTTATATTAGTTTAGTAATTAAATAAAAAATTACAGTTTAAATATGACGACAGGCTGATACTGTATGACTCCGGTGTCACGCCTGTATTGATTTTAGCTGTACAGTATGATTGTCTTTTTTAAATGTTTAAACTGTTTTAACAGCTTAGACTCAAACATACTGGCTGAAGCATTTTATGGCTGGAAAATAAACGTTTCAAAAACTGAACATACCAAATTTAATTCGGCACCAACATCTGAGTCCCGGACGGATTTGAATCGATCAAAATCAGATTCCAATCAGCTGAGATGAAGACTTTTCTGAACAGCAGGGGGCGCCATCTACTTTAACTTTCAGTCATGCTAAATGTCAGCTGGTGTTTTAATGAAAAGGGAATGAGTCATGGAAGAGTTTAGACGTGGGGAGTGGTTGGAAATGAAATAAAGATGACAAAAAAAGTTAGATGATAAACTATAATTTGACTAAAGAGGACGGGGGGGTCGGGTAGCGCTTCATCCTGCTCAGAGGTGTGAAGAAGAACCCTTCTCACTTGTAAACCATAAAAGGAAATACATTTAGCAATTATAATCTACCTAAACGTTTTTAAATGTGCACTCATTTCATGAATGTCATGTTTGTCAGACATACTTTTTTCGTTAAAGAAACACGGAGTCCTGTCTTCACCTCCTCAGAGGTCACATGACCTCACCAGCGCTCCACCTAAACACCGCCGCGAACATGTCGTGTAAATCCAGACAAGACAGGCTGTGAACGGGATGCATGATCTTACTGGAATGCCGACCCCCCCAGGGAGAACAACGAGTCGCTGGTAAACAGCTGACGGTGGGGGGGGGGTTAGCGGATGGAGCTAATCCTGCTAACAATGGGACGACTGTTGGAGCCGAGTGACGATCATTGAGTTACGAGCTGCAGACACACAACCATTACTGTTAAGACACGACCTCATCGGGTTCTTCTGTGTTGTTTACGCAGGTCGTCTCCACGGAAACCAAAGATGGATTTAAAGGCCTCAAAACAAAACACGGATCTGCAGATTCCTACCTCGTCCCACTCGGACGTGAAGGACGGAGACTTCTCCAGACGCTTCTTGCCGGCGCTGCAGTCGGAGACGGACTCGCTGCGGTTCCCCAGCCCGGCCTCCTCGTCAGCAGGGGGCGACACCAGCAGGTCCGAGTCCGACTTGGAGAGGCTGCGGGCCAGCTTCAGGTCGCCGGGGCGCGTCCGGACCGGGGCCCCGGCCCCCGTGTCGCGGGGCTCCTTGTTCACAGTGGCGTAGATGGCTTTGGGGTCACAGTCAGTCAGGATGGCGGCCATTTTGGGTCGCCCTGGCGCGGCCACGCCCACTTCCTTCGCCCTGTGGGGCTTCCTGGACTCCGGCTGGACGCCCGGCACCCGGAGGGGCTCCTCGCGGCTGTCGAACACGGGGGAGGAGCCGTGCAGGAGGCCGGTGAACTGCTCCGGGACGCCGCCCTCCTGGCTCAGCGGGGGGGCATCTGGAAACGAGAGGGACGCAGTCAGCTGGGGGGGCAGCAGCCAATCAGGAGGCTGGAACCGACTGGGGGCCGACGCTCAGAGCAGGACGGTTAAGAAACCATCCACACACCCCCGAACAGAACTGGGATTGTTCCCTACCAGGGGGGGGGGGGGGCAGAAAAGAGGGAACGCCCAGTGAGCATCACCACCGTTAACCCCTTCAGCTCCTGCTCAGGCGGGTGGGGTCACACAGGGGCGTGGCTGTGTTTCGTTTGGCTTCACGTCTCACCCATGATGTCATGTTTGTGATGCGTGTGCAGCTGCAGCCCCCCCCCCCCCCCCAGAAAGTCTGATTTCCTCTCAAAACACTTGAACTCCTCGCGTCACAGACCGTCTGCTGTTTTCACGTCTGGGAGGAAAAACACGTTTGTGACGACGACAAATAAATAAAACAAGAAAAGGTTCAAAAAATCACATCTGTCACAATCAATCAATCAATCAATCAATCAATCAATCAATCCCCACCTGAACACAGGTGATTGATCGCTGTTAATTGGCCTGTTAGACGAGCAGCAGCCACTGATTCACACACATTCTGGTCCCATCACGTCGCTATGGTAACTGTTGTTTGTGACGCTCCACAGGAAGTGATGGGATGTTGCTGCTGATAACTAACCCATAAACCCCGCCCCTCCGAGCGGGGCGGGGTTTATTATGCTGACTGGGCGTTTACAACCTCCACCTGCCGCAGCGCTGGGGGGTGTGACCCCACCCACATTCAATCTCACCTGAGTTCACGTCTAACATTCCTCCGAAGCGGAGGAATAAAGATCGCCGAGGTGGATCTCACTCACCTCCGGGCCCCCGGGGGCCCCCGTGTCCAGGGAGGGGCAGGGTGTCTTTCACGCCGCTCGGGGCTCTCAGGTCGTTGGGGGCGGCGGCTTTGCGCTGAGGTGAGACAGGAAGGACAGAGTTTAGAGTTTAGTGGCGTCTCTGACGCGTCGTGGAGACGGCGGCTGGTGGATAGCGGCGCTGGGGGGCCGTTCTGTCTGCGTGCGCTCTGGGGGCAGACGCTCCACGCTGCTAACAGTCATTACCACTGGCGTCTGAGGACCACGCCTCATCTCACCTGAACATAAAGCACCTCTACAGCCACCGGGGGGCAGCAGGGGGCAGCAGGGGGCACCAGGGGGCAGGAGGCAGATTAGAGAAGCGTTTCTGACAGAATAAGGACGTTTACCTGAGGTAGGAGCGATGACGGGGCGGCGCTCTCATCTACAGACACAGAACACACCTGGTTAGGACACAGGACAGCTCCTGCATACATTACCCATGATGCATCACACGTCCCCTTCAGATTACCCCCCCTTTAAAAGCTAAACCAGCAGTCCAACACTAACAAATCCTTCAACATCCTGTGGAAGCAGAGATCAGATAATCCCCCCCGCCCCCACCCCAGACACAGGTGGGGCATCAGCCATTCAGATCCACCCCCCCAGCTCCGGGGGCCGTTCTGAGGTGTCACAGACGCTGACTCAGCAGGACGGCCTGATGGCTCTGAAGCATCGACAGTCCAGGATCCAGATGTCGTCATATAATCCTGCATATAATCCCATTTAATCCCATTACACGCAACGGCATTCATCAGCTGTAATTATTAGCAGTCTACACACACACACACACACACACACACACACACACACACACACACACACACACACACACACCTTTACTGGACTGGGGCTCCTGGCTGGGGGGTGGGACTTTGGTCTGCGCCGTCAGCAGCAGTTCATACGTGTGATCCTCCTCTTCCTCGCCTCTGGCCTCCAGGCCGTCATCCGTGTTCGGGGTCTGCAGAGGAAGAGGAGCGTGTGATTGGCTGCAGCTGAGGGCAGATTTCATCTTCATCACCGCTGAGCTCACCTCCTCCTCGTGACCGGGGGCGGGGTGTGACGGCTGGGCGGGGCGATCCTTCTGCAGACGTTAACGAAGACACGAAGAAAACAGTCATTAATAAATCTGTTATAACACTTCATCACAGTTATTAATAAATGTGTTATTAATAAATGTGTTTTAATAACACATGATAAGTTATCGATAATGTGTTATTAACAAATCTGTTATAATAACACATAATCAGTTATTAATAAATGTGTTATTAATAAATCTGTTATAACACTTCATCCCAGTAACAAATAAATCCATCATTTGTTTCGGGGAACATCTGAGCTGGATCACATGAACCTCAAGAAACCTGCTGCAGAAGCTTGAGGCCCAGATAGAGGAGCACTACCGCCCTCTAGCGGAGGCTCCGTGACATGACGGGTCTGACCACTGCTGTGTGTGTGTGTGTGTGTGTGTGTGTGTGTGTGTGTGTGTGTGTGTGTGTGTGTGTGTGTGTGTGTGTGTGTGTGTGTGTGTGTGTGTGTGTGTGTGTGTGTGTGACACCTTTCCGGCGTCGCTGTCCGTCCATCCTGAGTCGCGGTCGGAGGACTTCCTGCTGGTCAGGCTGTCCAGGGACAGGCTGGAGGTAGCCTCGAACAGGGCCTCGTAGGGACTCTCCTCGTCGGGCTGCAGACCTGAGATCAGCTGACTCACCTCACCTGAAGCCAGACAGACGTTAGAAGGTTTCTTCACTAGGAGGACTTCCTGTTCCGTTTCCTGTGCTAACACCCAACGCCCCCGCTCTTACCCTTCCTCTGGGGGCCGGGGCTCTCCTGAGGCGGAGGCATCGGTGGGGGGGGCAGGTCGATGTCGGGGGGTTTTCCAGTCATGTGACCTGCAGAGAGGCACACAGGACGTTGCATTACCTCTGCAGCGTGAACACACCCTCCCCCACATCCTGTCCTCACCCAGGATGAGAGCAGCGATCTGCTGGCTCTTCTTGGAGGGCAGCTCCTTCACCGTGTCCAGAGCCGTCAGGCCCTTCTGGTCCAGGATGTTCACGTCGATGCCTGGTGAACGACACACGAGGGTGGTGCGTCAGGTGTAGCACCGCCATGGAGACACGCTGCGGAGTGGACCCGACCCTCACCTGCTCTGAGGAGCTTCTGGACCACCTCCGTCTTCCCAAACAGGGCGGCTTCATGGAGGGCAGAGCCTTTCTCCGTCTGGAGGAGAACACACACACACACACACACACACACACACACACACAGACAGATGGAAGCTTATTAGATTATTACAGTAGTCACAGCTTCACCTCATCGTGAATTTTTGGTAGGTAGTCATGTGATACCGTACTCGCATCCTATTGGCTGACGGCATCAGGAAGTGCGCTATGTTCTGTGAGTCTGTGAGTTTTAAACAGTCTGTCAGTGTTTTAAAGGTAACACAGATAGAAGGTGGTTTAATATCAGTATGGGGGGGTTCAGAAACGTTTACATTACCATAAATAATAAGATAAAGAGTTTGTCGCTATATCGCCAAATTCGTTAACCGTGTGCGGTTCCTGATATTTAACCACCTTCTGTCTGTATTACCTTTAAAACACTGACAGACTGTTTAAAACACGTTGGTATTAAAGAAACCCGTTTCTCTAATACACAGAAGTGTTCCGTTCGTCTCGGAACGCAGCACACTTCCGAATGCTGTCAGCCAATAGCATGTGCGTACGGCATCACATGACTACCTACTAAAGATCTGTGATGAGGTGAAGCCGTTCGTCTTGAAGAACAAGCGAGGGATTATTGTTGTCTATAATCAGATGGATTGATCGGATTAAACCTGCAGCCCGGACGGTTTATTAAACCGTACGGCTGGATTCCCACACAGCCTCCTTTCCTTCTGACGATGATGTTTCTGGGGGGGGTCAAACATTTTCCGGCTCACAGCGCCGTGCTGATGGAACCTGCCGGAGGCGGGGCCTGAACAACGGCCCCCCCCCACATCCACATGCAGAGAGAAGTAGGGCAGAAACGTGTCCAGCGTTCACCAGAGGGCCCACCAGGGGGCGCTAGCCCACCTCTACATTTACGTCGCAGCATTTCGTTTGCAAACCGAGAGTTTTTAATTTTAGCAACAGGAAGTGCTGAAAGAATAGATTCGGTTCCCCCACATTTGGGCCACGATAAGCGACCTTTGACCCCCGCGCGGGGCTGACCTCGTAGTTGATGTCCATGCCGGCCTGCAGCAGCACCTCCACCACCGCCAGGTGTCCATTGCGGGAGGCCAGGTGCAGCGGCGTGTGCTTCTTGGTGTTGCAGCTGAGCAGGTTGGGGTGGGCGCGCAGCAGCAGCTTGACCACGCCCAGCCGCCCGTAGAGCGCCGCCAGGTCCAGCGGCGTCTCGAAGCGGTTGTTCCTCATGGTGGGGTCGGTCAGCTCCTCCAGCAGCAGGCGCACCACCTCCGAGTGGCCGTACTGGGCGGCGCAGTGCAGCGGCGTCTCGTTGTCGTTGTTCTGTCGGGGGGGGGGGGGGGCGGTTAGCGAGCTGCAGCAGGAAACAGCTGATAGCATCAACCGGAAGTGACACGTGTGAATATGCACTGAAGAGGATTAGTAAGGAAGTGACACGGGCAGGGGGGGGTTAGACCAGGTTAAAGGTCACCAGAAAATCAGGACAGGTGGGAACCAGCAGAAACATGGAGACAGTTTCCTATTGATCGTCACATTGATTACTGATCGGGTCGGAGCCCCAACACAGATGTGTCTGTGAGGATTCACACCAAAACTTTATCGACACCCATGACCGTGACAATAATCTGAGGCCAAATCCGAAGCCCTTAAATCACCATGGCGACGTGACCCCGGTAACGGGTGTTGATTGGCTCTAATGACTCACATGCAGCGACAGGATCGATCCGTAACGGAGGCGAGCGCCGGAGGCGCCGCCGCGCTGCAGCGCCACCACGGGCCAGCAGGGGGCGAACGCTGCAGCCGGGAGGCGGCCCCGGGGGGGGGTGGGAACAACCGACAACCTCGACAGACAGGACGGTCCTGATTGGAGGCTGGGCTCCAATCCATTCAGAACCAGGGGGCGTGGCCCCTATTGTGGGGGGAGGGGCGTCGTGCTCCAAGCTCCAGTCATTCCAGACACACAAAGGCCTGGCAGCTGGCAGGAGAACCCCCCCCCCCCCCCCACATGGGCACACTTGATGGCCACTCCCAGAGGAGGGCACCAGCTGCGCCCCCAAAGACTTCATGTGGCGGTGGGGCAACAGGGGCAGTTTGAGACAGGTGGGTGGCACTTTCACAAAGCCCCGGCGCCAGATGGGATCAGCAGGTAGCGTCTCCATTGTAAGAGTGGGGTTGGGGGGGGGGGCATTAGAGGCAAAGCAGGTCACAGAGGAGGAGGAGCTTAAAGGAACAAAAACAACACCTGCATATCAAAGGCCAGCGAGGGCGGGGCAGTTAAAACACAACGCCATCTCTCGTCTGTGACGCCCCATCCAGCCCTGATGCCCCGCCCAGCCCTTTTGCCCCGCCCAGCCCTGACGCAGCGTTTTGGAGATTCACTGGAGGACGGTGACGTCAGCAGGAAGCAGCGTTCTCTGCTGCTCCTGAGGTTAAAGCAACAGCCAATCAGCACGCAGCCACTCCCTCAAAGCTGGTTACACGTGAACAGCTCTGAGCAGGACAGAGGCCACGCCCCCTTTTATGCAAATTATGCAAACATATGTTTTAATCCCTGGGGGTGTTCCACCGTGGGGCCTCTTCAGAAGCCCCACCCCTGAACCCACCTCCATCTTGTCTATCTGGTGCCAAATGTAATCTGATTACAGAGCGCTGAATAGATCAGGATCTCAGGCTCAGTCCAAATCTTTGTTTAACTTTTCTGAACTTTCCTGCAGGAAATGTTAGGTTGAGACGTTCAAACATCTCCCTGTGAACAAACAACAGAACTCATTTATTGATTGAAAATCAGGGGAAATATTGATCATGGATTCAAGAACCACTTTAAAACTCCTGGCCGCCGCTGCAGGCGGAGGAGCTGCATGAGCTTTAATCACAGGGAGGAAAGTTTAGAAATCACACAGCACAGCTAAGGCTGATGGGAATCCACCCCCCCCCAGCAGAAAACCCCCTCCTGATGGAGAAACATCTGAGCAGGAACATCTGGAGGTCACACTCCGCTGTGATTGGATGCTGTGGAACATTAGGGGGGGTGGGGGTGGGGGTGGGGGTCAGCGCTGATGATGTTATGATTCTCTCCACCCGGGGGGGGGGATGCTAACGCGGTTTGACAAGCTCTGTGGGGTCACGTGATGACCTCACAGCAGAGGGAGGAAGCAGTTACGTCAGCCCCCCCCCCCCCCCGGTCGTGTGGTAGTAGTGGTGGGTGATGGTGGTGGGGGGGTGGGCAGAGCAGCTGTTACAGCTACAGTGCCGGGGGGGGGGGCTGCCCGTCCAGCATCCTGCTGTTAATGCAGATTCATCAAACGTGTTCCGGATGCCGTCAGCCAATAGGACGTGTGTACGGTGTCACATGACTGCAGACCAAAGGTCTGTGACGAGGTGAAGGATCACCACGAAGCGTATATGTTATTAGACATGTGACCTACATAGAGGATGAGCGCTGGGGGGGCGTGATGCCAGCCTGGCAGCCGACGGCCATCAGCTGATAGAATAAAACAGAAAGTATGGAAATAAACAGGAAGGAGGTCACTGATTTGTGGGAATTATGCTAATTAGATGCTAATGATTTATGAACAATAATGCTAATTAGATGCTAATCATTTATGATTTATTTATTTTGTGCAATTTCCTCCGGGATTAATAAAGTATCTATCTATCTATGAACAGTGATGCTAATTAGATGCTAATGTTTACATCAGTGAGGAGAAATAAAATTATCTACAGAAATGTTGAAAGTTTGGATTTTAATGTCTGAAACTATTAAATTATTTCACCCGTGGATTAGTAATTTTTTTTAATTTACAGGAAATTCTGAGATTAAATTTCTAAAAAATCAATTTTTCCGACTTCAGTGAATTTGATTTCAGCTCCAGTAACTTTATCAGGAACCGTGACCTCTGACCCTTTGACCCGGGTGATGAATGAAGGTCATCTGGAGGTCGTCCTGGACCGGATGAGACAGATTCTGACCCAGTCCAGATCCCTCAAGTCCTTGAAAGGGGGGGGGGGGCACCATCCCATTGATTCATTCACCACCAGCGTACGACCCACAAAGCTGTGACACGGTTACCATGACAACGTCCCACCTCTCCTCAGCAGCAGCTTTAAGCACTGGAGGAGAAGGAGGGGGGTGCAAAGATGCTCGCTTACACACACACACACACACACACACACACACACACACACACACACACACACACACACACACACACACACACACACACACACACACACACACACACACACACACACACACACACACACACACACACACACACACACGTCTGTGATGCTGATGCAGACAGACTGGAACACTGAAACCCTCCCATCCTCCTCCTCAGCAGAGAGCGCTCTGGTGCTGATGAGACCGAGGACCCCTCCACCCCCACCCCACCCCACCCAAAAAAGCACCAGCCCCCCCAGCACCAGCCTCTGTGGCTCTGATTTATTCATGACACAGCTTCTATTATTCAGGCTGGGGTCCAGATAGTGACCCAAACTCCCCTCAAGGTGTTTACGCTCAGACATAACCCCCAGCAGCCCCCAGTGTCCACAGGACCCCCAGCAGCCCCCAGGACCCCCCAGTGTCCACAGGACCCCCAGCAGCCCCCAGGACCCCCCAGTGTCCACAGGACCCCCAGCGAGGGGAAACGACACACAGCAGAACGTAAAGCACCTGACAACACAGGAAACACCCCACAATGAACGCCAACCCACCTGACACCTTGGTTCTGACACGACGATGACATCATCATCATCATCATCAAACACTGAAGTATTGATTATGGATGTGTGACATGGATTCTATTGATGAATCAATAACTTTGCTTATTGATCACTAATACAATGATTTTGTATCAGAACTACAGTCCATCATGACACTTCAGGCAGACAGGAAGTTGGGCAGTGAGGACACAACCACTTCCTGCTTCCTGTCACGGGAACCAAACACACGAGTTCTGGAGTTGGACGCCATCCATCGGGTTCCTCTGATCAATACTGATTGATTTATTTATCCATTAAATGAATCTCCAGCCAATCAGCAGCAACACGTCTCATCTCTATTCACTGAACACGTCAGCCGCCTCCAGTCATGTGACCTTAATGGAGCACGCTAACAGTGGCTACGCTAACATTCACATGTTTTCAAAGTACTGTTTACTTAGCATGTTAGCATGTTAGCATGCTAAGATTTGCTAAGAAACTTGAATGATGGGAGTTCATTTGGATTTAAGTTTTATTGTCATTTATTGATCGATTGATTGATTGATTAATTGATTGAAACCCCGTGTTCAGCTCCAGCTGCTAGAGAAGCAGCGGAGGATAATCGTTAAACCTGACAACCGTCGTCACGGTAACTGCTTGTTTCCAGAGCGCTGAACTCTGGATGGTCTCCAGGAATGATGTTTATCAGTTAAACGTGTTAAATGTTGAGCGACGCGGTGGAACAGCTGACAGAGGCCCCAAAGCCTTCTGGGTAAAAACTAAACTGAGGCGATGACTCAAACGCTCGACGGGAGCTGGAGCTGAACAAATCAATTCTGTATTGATCTGATTAAACTTGTTGATTCATGTTTTATTGACACCTTTTGTTTTGTTGAACTACATTAAAGTAACGTTTGCCGTTCGTCACCTTATTATAGCCGTAAATAATTAACATAGGAACTGAAGTGACCAATAGGAATGAGTCCTGATCTCAGCGTGTTTCACTCCACGCTCAGGCTGTCGATTGGGATGTTCCAGGCGAAAGGAATTAAAACGTGAACAAAGAGACGTTTGTGAGGCAGAGCAGCCGGCGTGAGAAACACGAGAGAGAAGCCAGAGGTGATCCGGTGATCACCGGGGGTGACCCGGTGATCACCGGGGGTGATCCGGTGATCACCGGGGGTGATCCGGTGATCACCGGGGGTGATCCGGTGATCACCGGAGGTGATCCGGTGATCACCGGGGGTGATCCGGTGATCACCGGGGGTGATCCGGTGATCACCGGGGGTGATCCGGTGATCACCGGAGGTGATCCGGTGATCACCGGGGGTGATCCAGTGATCACTGGTGAACAGAAGCAGTGACCCCCCCCCCCCCAGAAAGCAGCACAGGAAGCAGAGCAGCGGCGCAGGAGGAAATGGGTGTCGTGTACACACCTTGGCGTTAATATAGGGGTCAAAGGGCCCACAGCGTTTGAACTCTTTATGCTCTACGGAGCTCTGGGGGGGGGAGAGGAGAGGGTTGGGGTCAGAGGAGCAACGAACGACTGAGCGATGATCAAAACGAGTCAAACTGAACAAAAAGGAGAAAAAACAGAAATGAGTTAATGAACAGTCAGACGTCGGGGGGGGGGGGGGGTGACACACGACGAGACGCCACGACCCCCAGCTGTGTCAGGATTGGTTCAGGGTTTAGACCACGCCCCTGCTCGTCGTGGGGCATTCCTCCTCATCCAATCACAGAGGCCGTTTGCAGGAAGCAAGCAAACATGATGACAAACACAGAGCGGACAGGAAGGCCTCGCGTCAGCGGTAGCTACCAGGGGTCGTGTTGATGGGGGGTCGTGTTGATGGGGGGGTCGTGTTGATGGGGGGGTCGTGTTGATGGGGGGGTCGTGCCGACGCCGGCTGTCTCTAAAAACGGATGAATTACGAGGAAAAAAGAAGCGACGCCTCACTTCCTGTCGACGCCCTGACTGTCATTGTGAAACTGGACGTCTGAAATGCAGAAGCCGACCTGCTCGTTGAGGCGGGGGGGGGACGGCCCCTGGTGGATAAGCAGCCGGACGATGTCCTCGTCCCCCTTCCACGCCGCCAGGTGCAGCGGGTAGCAGCCCTTGTTGTCGGCCATGTTGGTGAGGGCCTCGTTACGCAGGAGCACCTCCACCACCTCACTGCAGGGGGGGCACAGGGGGTCAGGAGCACACACACACACACACACACACACACACACACACACACACTGCTCTACCTGTGTCCGTTCAGGGCGGCGTGGTGCAGCGGGGTGTAGCCAGTGCTGTCCACACAGTTCACATTGGGGCCTCGCCAGATACTGTTGAGCAAAGAAAGGCCTGTTAGAGGCAATAATACACACACACACACACACACACACACACACACACACACACACACACACACACACACACACACACACACACACACACACAGCCTATCCCTCTGTAAAGTCTGGCGGTGGGTGTGTCTGATTACTATCTCAGGAGCAGGAGGCCAACAGCAGGCCTGACTCCGCCCAGTCAGGTGGAGGTGTGAGTGTGTGTGTGTGTGTGTGTGTGTGTGTGTGTGTGTGTGTGTGTGTGTGTGTGTGTGTGTGTGTTCACACGGCGTCTCTCTCTCCACATTGGAATGAAGACACACGGGCGACGGCGTCGAGCCAGAGAGGCAGGAAGGAAGAGAAACGCTATCGGAGACGGGCCAGAGGGATGGAGAGACCTTAAAACATCCTAAATAAGTCATGTGACCAGGAAATCCCAGGACTGGTGAACCAAATATCTGAGCAGAAAGGGAACGCGAGCAGAAACGCTCCTGAAGAATTCATCACCAATGGAGAGAATGAGAGCAGCTGAGGTGACGTCTGCCTGACTCCACTTTGATATTTTATAGAGACACGTCCTAAACACACGCAGACGCAGCTCCATAAATCAGGACGCCGTCCTGGGCTCCGATCCCAGCCAATCACCTTCAAGAACACAGAACTCAGCAGCCGAGTCGTTACGGAATCTTTTCGGTGTTCAGAAACGTAAACGTGTTCTCCAGGAGTTAGACACGTCCAGCAGGGCGTGTCCAGAGGAAACAGTCGGGGGGTTAGAAAAGACGGTTTGCCGCAGGAAATGCTGGGCATTGATAAACGTCTGTTAGCGATGATGATGTCACCTCTGACATCACACTTCCTAAGCCGCATCAGCGTCTCGTGAAAAACATGACGGGAAGACGCAGAGCTGCTGCCCAGAATAACGACTGATGTAATAGATTACAACCTAAAAACAAGAACATTACTGTGGTTTAGATGTGTGAACGTCAGACGACACGAGAAGCAGGATTCCCTTTTCATGTTCTAGGTCACACGTGTCAAACTCAATGTTTGGAACTAGAATCAGTCAGAAATTCAGTTATTTAACATTAAGGAGTAGTTACATTTAGTTACATTACACTGAGTTACATTTAGTTACATTTATTAGTTACATTAAGGAGTAGTTACATTTAGTTACATTACACTGAGTTACATTTAGTTACATTTATTAGTTACATTAAGGAGTAGTTACATTTAGTTACATTACACTGAGTTACATTTAGTTACATTTATTAGTTACATTAAGGAGTAGTTACATTTAGTTACATTACACTGAGTTACATTTAGTTACATTTATTAGTTACATTAAGGAGTAGTTACATTTAGTTACATTACACTGAGTTACATTTAGTTACATTTATTAGTTACATTAAGGAGTAGTTACATTTAGTTACATTACACTGAGTTACATTTAGTTACATTTATTAGTTACATTAAGGAGTAGTTACATTTAGTTACATTACGCTGAGTTACATTTAGTTACATTTATTAGTTACATTAAGGAGTAGTTACATTTAGTTACATTACGCTGAGTTACATTTAGTTACATTTATTAGTTACATTAAGGAGTAGTTACATTTAGTTACATTTAGTTACAGTTATTAGTTACATCCGGCCCTCTGAGGACAGCCGTGAGGAGTTTGACCCCTCTGGTCCAGGTCATCAACTCTAAAGAGAACATGGTGATGCTGGCGTGTCGTCACCATGAGTTCACGCCTACAGCGTGACCAAACGTCTGTCTGTAGAATCCAGCTTCACCTGCGTCCACCTGAATGAAGTGACTGAAGCTGTGGGCTGAAGCTCGGTGAGTGTCTTCGTGATGTTTCAGAGCTCCTGACGCGTTCTGAGTGGATATTAAGTCCTGCTTTTGGCAGCGCGGCGCTCGTGAGTCATCGCGGCGCTCCAATCCACTTCATCCTCTTAGGGCTCAGAACCGAACCAAGCGAGGGACGGACTTAAGAGCCCCGCAGCCAGGCGGGGGCAACACAGTGGATTTGGTTGGGGAGGGGGCTGAGGAATGCCTTTTTAAAAGGCTGAGATAATCCTTAATTTCCCAGAGGGAATATCAGCAGGATGAAGCCTGTGTGTGAAGACACAGGCTCTACGCTGATGACACTGTTTTATTCTCCAGTCCAAACGTCACAGATTATCACTTCAATTCATCAATTAAGTTATTTATATCTATCTCTGTAATTTATTCCTGTCTATATTGATCATGTGATCCACATTCACACATCTTTCAAGAGCCAAGCAGACAGAAAACAGATTTATTATTCTGACTGTGTGATCAGAACTCTACACGTATGACTAAATGTTGGTTTCTGGATCCTCACAAACGTATGAAGGCTACATGTACTCCTGGTTTTAAGAAAATATGAATCCAGGTGACTGGAGCCAAATAAAAGGATTTATGGTCCAGTCTATTAGCTGTGTGGCCGCGCTGCCAGGGATTAGCCCGACCCGGGGCTGAGCCGGCGTGACTGGTACACGTCAGCTTCCATCAGAGAAATTAGTCCTCATCACACATCGGGACAACTCCACACGGCATCGTACTCCTCAGCAGAGAGGCATGCTGGGAAATGAAGTCCACAACTCACAACATCACTGGCAAGAGAGCAGAGGCATGCTGGGAAACTGATTATCACCTCGTTTCATCCACAGCAATCAGTTCAGAATCAGATCAGAAATAACTCCCAAAAAGGACGTGTGCATTAATTTACGCCGTGATCAGCTGAGCTTCTGCTGAGTCGGCGTTCCACTGAAGCGGCGCACGAATAAAACCAGCCTTCTTCTCCTCCTTTGGGCTTTTCTCTTCAGGGGTCTCCACAGCCAATCAGTGTCCTCCATCTAACCCTGTCTTCTCATCCTCTTCTCTCACACCAACTACCTTCATGTCCTCTTTCACTACATCCATAAACCTCCTCTTTGGTCTTCCTCTAGGCCTCCTGCCTGGCAGTTCAGAACTCAGCACCATCACACTTCTCCTCCATTCCTCAGGCATCTTCTCACTATCTAAGATCCTGTTGAACAACCCAGTCAGAAACTCTACTGCCACCTCTCCTAGACACTTCCATACCTCTACAGGTATATCATCAGGACCGACTGCCTTTCCACTCTTCATCCTCTTCAGTGCCCTCCTCACTTCAT